>NC_052311.1:9894501-9929501 GCF_016432855.1 Salvelinus namaycush | reverse complement strand
GAAACAGGGGGACGGAGAGAGACAGAGAGAGAAACAGGGGGACTGAGAGAGAGAGAGAAACAGGGGGACGGAGAGAGAGAGAAACAGGGGGACGGAGAGAGAGAGAAACAGGGGGACGGAGAGAGACAGAGAAACAGGGGGACGGAGAGAGACAGAGAAACAGGGGGACGGAGAGAGACAGAGAGAGAAACAGGGGGACGGAGAGAGACAGAGAGAGAAACAGGGGGATGGAGAAAGACAGAGAAACAGGGGGATGGAGAAAGACAGAGAAACAGGGGGATGGAGAAAGACAGAGAAACAGGGGGATGGAGAAAGACAGAGAAACAGGGGGATGGAGAAAGACAGAGAAACAGGGGGATGGAGAGAGACAGAGAAACAGGGGGATGGAGAGAGACAGAGAAACAGGGGATGGAGAGAGACAGAGAGAGAAACAGGGGGATGGAGAAAGACAGAGAAACAGGGGGATGGAGAAAGACAGAGAAACAGGGGGATGGAGAAAGACAGAGAAACAGGGGGATGGAGAGAGAGAGAGAAACAGGGGGACGGAGAGAGACAGAGAAACAGGGGGACGGAGAGAGACAGAGAGAGAAACAGGGGGATGGAGAAAGACAGAGAAACAGGGGGACGGAGAGAGAGAGAAACAGTGGGCCGGAGAGAGACAGAGAAACAGGGGGATGGAGAAAGACAGAGAAACAGGGGGATGGAGAGAGAGAGAGAAACAGGGGGATGGAGAAAGACAGAGAAACAGGGGGATGGAGAGAGAGAGAGAAACAGGGGGACGGAGAGAGACAGAGAAACAGGGGGACGGAGAGAGACAGAGAGAGAAACAGGGGGATGGAGAGAGACAGAGAGAGAAACAGGGGGATGGAGAAAGACAGAGAAACAGGGGGACGGAGAGAGAGAGAAACAGGGGGACGGAGAGAGACAGAGAAACAGTGGGCCGGAGAGAGACAGAGAGAGAAACAAAGAGAGACACAGAGAGAGAAGCAGGGGGACAGAGAGAGAAGCAGGGGGACAGAGAGAGAAGCAGGGGGACAGAGAGAAGCAGGGGGACAGAGAGAAGCAGGGGGACAGAGAGAGAAGCAAGGGGACAGAGAGAGAAGCAAGGGGACAGAGAGAGACAGACAGAGAGTGAGGCAGAGAGAGAGACCGAAAGAGACAGTCCGACAGAGAGAGAGAGAAACAGGGGGACGGAGAGGAACAAAATCACAATGATAAAAGGATCTGACATCATTTTCCTAAACAGAGCTTCAAATACATTCTTCTACTCCCCTCTTTCTTTTCTCAGAACCACACCAGACCGCCTTTTCAACATTGAATGAATTAAGTGAATGTATTAACACCACCCAGTATGGAGCCTGCAGCGCAAAGCAACACCTAGAGCAGCGGATCTGCTGTAGATGAACTGCCTTCACGAAGAAGAAAGAAGAATTAATGATCTATCTTACTTCATGATGCATCTTTAGTCCTACGCCCTGGCTCCTTAGTCAATACACAACTAACTATCAATATCATGATGCATCTTTAGTCCTACGCCCTGGCTCCTTAGTCAATACACAACTAACTATCAATATCATGACGCATCTTTAGTCCTACGCCCTGGCTCCTTAGTCAATACACAACTAACTATCAATATCATGATGCATCTTTAGTCCTACGCCCTGGCTCCTTAGTCAATACATAACTAACTATCAATATCATGATGCATCTTTAGTCCTACGCCCTGGCTCCTTAGTCAATACACAACTAACTATCAATATCATGATGCATCTTTAGTCCTACGCCCTGGCTCCTTAGTCAATACACAACTAACTATCAATATCATGATGCATCTTTAGTCCTACGCCCTGGCTCCTTAGTCAATACATAACTAACTATCAATATCATGACGCATCTTTAGTCCTACGCCCTGGCTCCTTAGTCAATACACAACTAACTATCAATATCATGATGCATCTCTAGTCCTACGCCCTGGCTCCTTAGTCAATACACAACTAACTATCAATATCATGATGCATCTTTAGTCCTACGCCCTGGCTCCTTAGTCAATACACAACTAACTATCAATATCATGACGCATCTTTAGTCCTACGCCCTGGCTCCTTAGTCAATACATAACAAACTATCAATATCAATAACACAGGGAGATATAAAGAAGAGGAGAGCGAAGGAAGGCTAAGGGGAACTGGGAGAATGAAAGCAGGTAAAGGAGATGTGTAGATTAGAAAGAGAGGGGGAGAGTTCTTGAAGAAGAGGGTGAGGGTGTTTGTTAGGTTTGTGGTGAAGATTTTAATTAGTAATAATTGGCCACTGAGGGAGGGATGGAGGGATAAGGTGAGAGAGGATAACTGGCAGTGGTGACGAAACAATCCATGTCTTTGTTCATTCCCGTCTCTCTCTCTCCCTCCCTCCGTCTCTCCCTCCCTCCGTCTCTCTCTCTCCCTCCCTCCGTCCCTCTCTCTCCGTCCGTCTCCCTCTCTCTCCGTCCGTCTCCGTCTCTCTCCCTCCCTCAGTCTCTCTCCCTCCCTCAGTCTCTCTCCCTCCCTCAGTCTCTCTCCCTCCTTCCGTCTCTCTCCCTCCTTCCGTCTCTCTCCCTCCTTCCGTCTCTCTCCCTCCTTCCGTCTCCGTCTCTCTCCCTCCTTCTGTATCTCTCCCTCCTCTCCTTCTAGCACCTTCTCTCCTTTACTCTCTCTCCCTGGTGTGTGTTGCTGACTCTCTGTGGTTTTGACACGGTAACACTGCAGTATCGGTACACAGGTGGGCTCTGGGGCTGTGGTTGCCTGGTCTACCTGCCAAAGGTTCCCTACTCTAACAACAACAAACACACACACACACACACTCCGCCTGACGCTCTTACGTCATTCTGCCAGATTCTCTTTCTCTCCCCATTTCTCTCTCCATGTTTCTTAATTCTTCTCCTCTTCTCCACCAGTCTTCCAGGGCTGTTACACTGGAGTCTGGACAGTTAATGTTGGTTAACAGTCTGAGGCAGTTCAACTGTTAGGGGCTGTTAGTTAATGGATGGCTGTGTTTAGTATCTCTCTGTTGGTTGAACACGCTGTGCTCTGCAGGCTGTGTGCACTACACAGTGAGACACCCCAGCAGGCCTGTACCACAGGGACACTGACTGTGTCCCAAATGGCACCCTGTCCACTATATAGTGCACTACTTTGACCAGAGTCTTATGGGCTGAGGGTGTTTGTTAGGTTTGTGGTAGTGCACTGCATAGGGAATAGGGTGCCATTTGGGAAGCAATATAAGTGTGTTTCAACAGGCCTGTGATCATTGTCTGAACTGTCTGATGTCGCACAATGACAGATCATCTCTGTGGGCGAGAATGAAGTAGAACTGAGCTGTTGACAGGCTGAGACACTGTCCTAGTCACCACCAAGCACATAAACTCACACCATCACACACACAGAATGATATAGTGAGAAAACGAGGCACTGTGACAACAGCTCATCTCATTTTAATTCCCTACAGTCATCAACCCTCCCCAACCTCCATTTTCACTCACCCCTTCCCCCCACCCTCCATTTTCACTCACCCCTTCCCCCCACCCTCCATTTTCACTCACCCCTTCCCCCCACCCTCCATTTTCACTCACCCCTTCCCCCCACCCTCCATTTTCACTCACCCCTTCCCCCCACCCTCCATTTTCACTCACCCCTTCCCCCTACCCTCCATTTTCACTCACCCCTTCCCCCCACCCTCCATTTTCACTCACCCCTTCCTCCCACCCTCCATTTTCACTCACCCCTTCCTCCCACCCTCCATTTTCACTCACCCCTTCCTCCCACCCTACTCTCATCTATTCCCTCTCTTTCTCCCCTCTCTGTCTATTGGTCTTCTCCTGTACTCTTTCTCCCACTGTGAAGTTTAACTCAACAATGACAAAAAGCAAAAAGTTGGTATCCAACAGTCTACCACCATGCTTTTAACACTCACACACACACACATACACACATCCAACCAAGGACAACCACAAGCAGAGAGACAAAGACACACACACACACACACACACACACACACACACACACACATCCAACCAAGGACAACCACAAGCAGAGAGATAAAGACACACATACACAAATAACGGAGGACATCACAGCTAAGTGAATACATTAAAGAGTGTATGAATCTCTAAACACAGTCAGACCAACCACATAATTACTGCATCCACACCAGGACACGGGAGGAATGTTGGAGGGAGGAGAGAGGGAGGGAGGGGGAGGGAGGGAGGAGAGAGGGAGGGAGTGGGGATAGGGAGAGGGAGGGAGGAGAGAGGGAGGGAGGGAGGGAGGAGAGAGGGAGGGAAGAGGGTGGGAGTAGAGAGGGGGAGGGAGGAGAACGGAGGAGAGAAAGGGAGAACAAAGGAAGGAGGTAGTGAATGACGAAAGAGGGAGAGAAGGAGAGATGGAGGGTAGGGATGTATAAAACCACATGCAGTGAATATGTTATAATTCACTCTGTGTGATATAACTTGTATCAATTATCTTTGTTGTTTGGAATGATGTCCAACGGCATGGTGGTGTTATAATTCACTCTGTTTGTTACAGGCCGTATAGCCTCCAATATTTTATAAGATCACCCTGTGTGATAGAGATGTATAGCTGGGATATCATCGCTGTGTGATAGAGATGTATAGCTGGGATATCATCGCTGTGTGATAGAGATGTATAGCTGGGATATCATCGCTGTGTGATAGAGATGTATAGCTGGGATATCATCGCTGTGTGATAGAGATGTATAGCTGGGATATCATCGCTGTGTGATAGAGATGTATAGCTGGGATATCATCGCTGTGTGATAGAGATGTATAGCTGGGATATCATCGCTGTGTGATAGAGATGTATAGCTGGGATATCATCGCTGTGTGATAGAGATGTATAGCTGGGATATCATCGCTGTGTGATAGAGATGTATAGCTGGGATATCATCGCTGTGTGATAGAGATGTACAGTATATGGACTCACACTTGGCAGGCAGGCCGTAGCCCCCTGTAATCTTAGCCTCTCCCGTCTCACACCCTAGAAGCTCAGCACACTCGGACCTCAGGAGGGGGCCGGCCGTGCGGTGGATCGCACCATCCACTGAGGAGAGAGGGAAGAGAGGGAAGTGAGGATGAATATTTGTACAGTCTAAATCGAGGGAAATTATTATTTGATTTGGGAGACACTTTATCTTCTTCCCATGATCATTGAACTAACAATCATTAGTGCACAGCACCCCTCACTACAGATCCAACAACTCTGCTCCATACGGGACTGGGAGTGGGGGGTGTGTGAGTTCAGTGTGTTGGGTTGGATCCTTCCTGGAACATCACTTATCATCGCCCTGCTCTGCCACTGTTTCATACATTATCACCCTGCACTGTGTCATACATTATCACCCTGCACTGACACTGTGTCATACATTATCACCCTGCACTGTGTCATACATTATCACCCTACACTCTGTCATACATTATCACCCTGCGCTGTGTCATACATTATCACCATGCGCTGTGTCATACATTATCACTCTGCACTGCCACTGTGTCATACATTATCGCCATGCCCTGCCACTGTGTCATACATTATCACCCTGCCCTGCCATTGTGTCATACATTATCACCCTGCAATGCCACTGTGTCATACATTATCGCCATGCCCTGCCACTGTGTCATACATTATCACCCTGCCCTGCCATTGTGTAATACATTATCACCCTGCAATGCCACTGTGTCATACATTATCACCCTGCCACTGTGTCATGCATTATCACCCTGCCACTGTGTCATACATTATCACCCTGCGCTGTGTCATACATTATCACCCTGCCACTGCCACTGTGTCATACATTCTCACCCTGCACTGCCACTGTGTCATACATTATTGCCCTGTGACTAAGGGTGGAAGGCAGGGTACGATGGCTGACTGACTGAGAAAGAAACACACAGACTGACTGTCTAGGTCCCTTGGGGGGTAGAGAAGCAGCATTTAGTTACAGTGCTGCTGTGTGAATAGAACTGGAGGTGACGCGCACCAGACAGCTAGTCACCCCCACCGACACACACTCTCACTCACTGAAATAGAGAACAAGTGTTATAACAAGACCAAGAGAGGAGAAAGGAGAGAGGGAGGGATGGAGGAGAGATGAGAGATGGAGGGAAAGAGCGATAGATGTATAAATAGTTTGATGGAAGAGACATAAGGATATAGTTCGAGAATAGGAGAGAGAAAAAGGAGAGAGATGGGAGAAGATCATAGCAAGGTCATTTTTAATTTCTAGTTCCTTATGTTTGACCTTGTATTTGACAGAGTTATGTGATGTGAGTGTGTGTGTGTGTGGTTTGTGTCTGTGGTGTGTGTGTGTGTGTGTGTGTGTGTGTGTGTGTGTGTGTGTGTGTGTGTGTGTGTGTGTGTGTCACAACCTCCAGTCTAAGGATTTGTGGGGGTGTATGAAATATGCGGTCTCTATGATCCTGGCTTATATACCAGACAGCTCCAAATACCTGCCACTGCTCACAAACCTGCATTTATCAGACTACAGAGAACAGACACATGACTGTTTCAACTCGAAGACTTACAAAGACGATGTGACGATACAAAAACAACACAAAGACACAATCTCTCACAGCCATACAAAGACAACACCAAGATACAAAGACAATATCTCTCACAGCCATACAAAGACAACACCAAGATACAAAGACAATAGCTCTCACAGCCATACAAAGACAATACCAAGATACAAAGACAATAGCTCTCACAGCCATACAAAGACAACACCAAGATACAAAGACAATAGCTCTCACAGCCATACAAAGACAATACCAAGATACAAAGACAATATCTCTCACAGCCATACAAAGACAACACCAAGATACAAAGACAATATCTCTCACAGCCATACAAAGACAACACCAAGATACAAAGACAATATCTCTCACAGCCATACAAAGACAACACCAAGATACAAAGACAATATCTCTCACAGCCATACAAAGACAACACCAAGATAAAAAGACAATAGCTCTCACAGCCATACAAAGACAATACCAAGATACAAAGACAATATCTATCACAGCCATACAAAGACAACACCAAGATACAAAGACAATATCTCTCACAGCCATACAAAGACAACACCAAGATACAAAGACAATATCTCTCACAGCCATACAAAGACAACACCAAGATACAAAGACAATATCTCTCACAGCCATACAAAGACAACACCAAGATACAAAGACAATATATCTCACAGCCATACAAAGACAACACCAAGATACAAAGACAGTATCTCTCAGCAGCTCTAGAATGACTGACTGTAGTCATTCAATGTGACAAGTGGGAATACTAAGAAGTTCACTTAAGAGAAAATGGATTCTGAATCTATAAATGTACAATTCAACCCCTACCCAGTGAGAACACTGAAGGAAACTTGTGAGTCTACATATTCATATCCTTCTCTATCCTTTTTTGTTCTTCTTGAGGAGAGAAAAAGAGGAAAGAATAAAGAGACATGAGAAATGAAAGAAGAGGAGAATGGTAGAGAGCATGACAGGAGAGATGTGAGGACAGAGATAAAAAAAAGAAAGAGATGAGAGAAATAAAGAACTCAAAGAGGGGCAGTCATTAAAGAGAGGGTGAATAAAGAGAAAAAAGATTGAAGAGAAAAGAGAGGAATGCGAGAAACAAGAGGAGGGTTGGAGAAGAATAGAGTTAAGGAGAAGAAACAACAGGTGATGAGAGGAAACAAGAGAAGAGAGGAGGGGTGCAGGCGGAGCAGAAGAGAGGAGGGGTGCAGGCGGAGCAGAAGAGAGGAGGGGTGCAGGCGGAAAACAAGAGAGGAGGGGTGCAGGCGGAAAACAAGAGAGGAGGGGTGCAGGCGGAGCAGAAGAGAGGAGGGGTGCAGGCGGAGCAGAAGAGAGGAGGGGTGCAGGAGGAGCAGAAGAGAGGAGGGGTGCAGGCAGAAAACAAGAGAGGAGGGGTGCAGGAGGA
The DNA here is from genome assembly GCF_016432855.1 of Salvelinus namaycush. Classification (NCBI taxonomy): domain Eukaryota; kingdom Metazoa; phylum Chordata; class Actinopteri; order Salmoniformes; family Salmonidae; genus Salvelinus; species Salvelinus namaycush. The sequence goes on along the minus strand of NC_052311.1, from coordinate 9,921,513 downwards.
GCAGAAGAGAGGAGGGGTGCAGGCAGAAAACAAGAGAGGAGGGGTGCAGGCAGAGCAGAAGAGAGGAGGGGTGCAGGCGGAAAACAAGAGAGCAGGGGTGCAGGCGGAGCAGAAGAGAGGGTTGCAGGCGGAAAACAAGAGAGGAGGGGTGCAGGCGGAGCAGAAGAGAGGAGGGGTGCAGGCGGAGCAGAAGAGAGGGGTGCAGGCGGAAAACAAGAGAGGAGAGGTGCAGGCGGAAAACAAGAGAGGGGTGCAGGCAGAGCAGGAGAGGAGGGGTGCAGGCGGAGCAGAAGAGAGGGGTGCAGGCGGAAAACAAGAGAGGAGGGGTGCAGGCGGAAAACAAGAGAGGAGGGGTGCAGGCGGAGCAGAAGAGAGGAGGGGTGCAGGCAGAAAACAAGAGAGGAGGGGTGCAGGCAGAGCAGAAGAGAGGAGGGGTGCAGGCGGAGCAGAAGAGAGGGGTGCAGGCGGAAAACAAGAGAGGAGGGGTGCAGGCAGAGCAGAAGAGAGCAGGGGTGCAGGCGGAGCAGAAGAGAGGAGGGGTGCAGACAGAAAACAAGAGAGGAGGGGTGCAGGCGGAGCAGAAGAGAGGAGGGGTGCAGGCGGAGCAGAAGAGAGGAGGGGTGCAGGCGGAAAACAAGAGAGGAGGGGTGCAGGCAGAGCAGAAGAGAGGGTTGCAGGCGGAAAACAAGAGAGGAGGGGTGCAGGCAGAGCAGAAGAGAGGAGGGGTGCAGGCGGAGCAGAAGAGAGGGGTGCAGGCGGAAAACAAGAGAGGAGGGGTGCAGGCAGAAAACAAGAGAGCAGGGGTGCAGGCAGAGCAGAAGAGAGGAGGGGTGCAGGCGGAAAACAAGAGAGCAGGGGTGCAGGCGGAGCAGAAGAGAGGAGGGGTGCAGGCAGAAAACAAGAGAGGAGGGGTGCAGGCAGAAAACAAGAGAGGAGGGGTGCAGGCAGAGCAGAAGAGAGGAGGGGTGCAGGCAGAAAACAAGAGAGGAGGGGTGCAGGCAGAGCAGAAGAGAGCAGGGGTGCAGGCGGAGCAGAAGAGAGGAGGGGTGCAGACAGAAAACAAGAGAGGAGGGGTGCAGGCGGAGCAGAAGAGAGGAGGGGTGCAGGCGGAGCAGAAGAGAGGAGGGGTGCAGGCGGAAAACAAGAGAGGAGGGGTGCAGGCAGAGCAGAAGAGAGGGTTGCAGGCGGAAAACAAGAGAGGAGGGGTGCAGGCAGAGCAGAAGAGAGGAGGGGTGCAGGCGGAGCAGAAGAGAGGGGTGCAGGCGGAAAACAAGAGAGGAGGGGTGCAGGCAGAAAACAAGAGAGCAGGGGTGCAGGCAGAGCAGAAGAGAGGAGGGGTGCAGGCGGAAAACAAGAGAGCAGGGGTGCAGGCGGAGCAGAAGAGAGGAGGGGTGCAGGCAGAAAACAAGAGAGGAGGGGTGCAGGCAGAAAACAAGAGAGGAGGGGTGCAGGCAGAGCAGAAGAGAGGAGGGGTGCAGGCAGAAAACAAGAGAGGAGGGGTGCAGGCAGAGCAGAAGAGAGGAGGGGTGCAGGCGGAGCAGAAGAGAGGAGGGGTGCAGGCGGAAAACAAGAGAGGAGGGGTGCAGGCGGAGCAGAAGAGAGGAGGGGTGCAGGCGGAGCAGAAGAGAGGAGGGGTGCAGGCGGAGCAGAAGAGAGGAGGGGTGCAGGCGGAGCAGAAGAGAGGAGGGTTGCAGGCGGAGCAGAAGAGAGGAGGGGTGCAGGCGGCGCAGAAGAGAGGAGGGTTGCAGGCGGAGCAGAAGAGAGGAGGGTTGCAGGCGGAGCAGAAGAGAGGAGGGGTGCAGGCGGAGCAGAAGAGAGGAGGGATGCAGGCGGAGCAGAAGAGAGGAGGGGTGCAGGCGGAGCAGAAGAGAGGAGGGTTGCAGGCGGAGCAGAAGAGAGGAGGGGTGCAGGCGGAGCAGAAGAGAGGAGGGGTGCAGGCGGAGCAGAAGAGAGGAGGGGTGCAGGCGGAGCAGAAGAGAGGAGGGTTGCAGGCGGAGCAGAAGAGAGGAGGGGTGCAGGCGGAGCAGAAGAGAGGAGGGTTGCAGGCAGAGCAGAAGAGAGGAGGAGTGAGTGTTGGCTTCAGGGACCTACCAGGACAGTGTTTCAGTCTTACTGTCATCTCCCTACAACCTCCCTTATCGTTAAACACTGTCAGCTAGAGGAGAAGGAGGTGATAATTGGCTCTATGCTTACCTGGCTGGGAGGCTGCTCTTCTCAGCAAAACACACTCAGAGACATGTGCGCATGCACACAAACACATAGATACACACATAAACCACTACACTCACAGACACACACGCAAAAACACACTCTTACTTGCTGTACATATGGAATACTAAGTCGCAGCAGATAACCTTGCCAGCTGACCGGTGATAGGTCCAGAGCCTGTCTGTTAAACTAATGGGGCGGAACTATTGCCTTTCCCAGAGTCCCCCAGCGAGAGGGCCAATCATTTATTTCAGCCTGGTTGCCATGGCAATATTTAGGATGGTCTGGTGGTGGACACCGTACAGTTCGGCCAACACAAAGCTCAAAGACAACATCAGCAGTATAGTGTGTGTGTTGGGGGGAAACCTGGGTTCAGAAACACGTGTATTTGATTTTTTGATATTTAAATACTTGTTTCTGTGTATTTGAGTATTTGATATTTAAATACTTGTTATCTGTGTATTTGAGTATTTCTAATAATGTGGCCCCAATCAACTTCTTCTATTGAAAGTATTTGAAAGTATTTTCAAATACTTATTTCAAATACTATTTTCAAATATCTGGGTTAAATGCATTTGAGTCAGTGTATTTGAGTATTTTCAAATAAATTCAAATATTCACCTACTTAGTAATATAGATATTTTACATAGTATTTTAAGTCCAGATCCTGTTGGGGGAAGTGATTCATTTATCTTACGCTGACTGTATATGGATACTGTATATAGCAGTGGTCACCAACCTTTTCTGAGTCAAAATGCAGTCTGAGATCTACTGCTCATTAAAAAATAAACATGACTTAAAACGTAAGCCTATGCAGCATTAACCAATGAAAAACAGTTCTGTAGCGATGAGGTTTGTGCAGTAGGCTATAGGCCCAATACGTTATCACTGCATACTGGCTACGCTTCAATTGACCTGCCAATGCTGTTCTTCTCAGATCATTTTGAAATTATATATTTTTTTGTGTGTGTATATACACTGCTCAAAAAAATAAAGGGAACACTTAAACAACACAATGTAACTCCAAGTCAATCACACTTCTGTGAAATCAAACTGTCCACTTAGGAAGCAACACTGATTGACAATAAATTTCACATGCTGTTGTGCAAATGGAATAGACAAAAGGAGGAAATTATAGGCAATTAGCAAGACACTAAAAGGAGTGGTTCTGCAGGTGGTGACCACAGACCACTTCTCAGTTCCTATGCTTCCTGGCTGATGTTTTGGTCACTTTTGAATGCTGGCGGTGCTTTCACTCTAGTGGTAGCATGAGACGGAGTCTACAACCCACACAAGTGGCTCAGGTAGTGCAGCTCATCCAGGATGGCACATCAATGCGAGCTGTGGCAAGAAGGTTTGCTGTGTCTGTCAGCGTAGTGTCCAGAGCATGGAGGCGCTACCAGGAGACAGGCCAGTACATTAGGAGACGTGGAGGAGGCCGTAGGAGGGCAACAACCCAGCAGCAGGACCGCTACTTCCGCCTTTGTGCAAGGAGGCGCACTGCCAGAGCCCTGCAAAATGACCTCCAGCAGGCCACAAACAGTTTCAACTGTTCTGCCTGCGGCTATGGAACTCTGACCTGTTCACCGGACGTGCTGTTTTCAACTCTCTAGAGACTGCAGGAGCGGTAGAGATACTCTTAATGATCGGCTATGAAAAGCCAACTGACATTTACTCCTGAGGTGCTGACTTGCTGCACCCTCGACAACTACTGTGATTATTATTATTTGACCATGCTGGTCATTTATGAACATTTGAACATCTTGGCCATGTTCTGTTATAATCTCCACCCGGCACAGCCAGAAGAGGACTGGCCACCCCTCATAGCCTGGTTCCTCTCTAGGTTTCTTCCTAGGTTTTGGCCTTTCTAGGGAGTTTTTCCTAGCCACCGTGCTTCTACACCTGCATTGCTTGCTGTTTGGGGTTTTAGGCTGGGTTTCTGTACAGCACTTTGAGATATCAACTGATGTAAGAAGGGCTTTATAAATACATTTGATTTGACATATATCTTTTTGTTTGTTGTACTTTTACCCCTTTTTCGTGATATCCAATTGGTATCAGTCTTGTCCCATCGCTGCAACTCCCCGACCGACTCGGGAAAGGCGAAGGTCGAGAGCCATGCGTCCTCCGAAACACCACCCTGCCAAGCTGTACTGCTTCTTGAAACACTGCTCGTTTAACCCAGAAGCCAGACACACCAATGTGTCGGAGGAAACACCGTCCAGCTGGTGACCGGAGTCAACTTGCAGGCGCCCGGCCCACCACAAGGAGTTCGCTAGAGCGCGATGGGACAAGGAAATCCCGGCCGGCCGAACCCTCCCCTAACCCGGAGCAGCGCCCCTCCTCTCTCCCTCGCTCGGCTGAGAAAAGGGGACACAGGCTTCCAGCTGATGGCAAAAGTCAAGTCGCACTGCATTATATCTGTTTCATATAGTACCAATTAATACTCCTATGACCAGAGGAAGTGGAATATTCCATGATATTAAAAAAGACACAAGCCGCTAATAATACCAACGCTAGCTTATCGGAACACTTTGCTGTACTCCTTCAATTCGGCTGCAGTGCTGGTTGTAGCGTGGGTGGAAGTAGGGAGAACGCACATGTCATGGCTTAAAGTGTTGACAGTGCTGAATAACAACTGAAACATGAAGTCAGTCATAAAAACAGCAGCTCTTTGCTGTATTTGTTGACAGTCTCTGTCGTGATGGTTTTAAACTTTTTGAAATCTCACAGTATCAACTTTGCTGTGCGTTCAAGGTTTCTTTTTACAGTCTATGGCTCGTGGAAACTGTGCAGACACAGTGATCTGAGCTATCTGATTGGCCAGCGATAGGCACTCTTGATTTAGTGTCTAGGCCTGCCGGGTAGGCAGAGTTCTACCTTCAGACACATGAAATGGTTCAAAATGGGCACACTGCCTTCCTGGTGCTATGGCTGCTGGATCAAGGGCACCAACAGCACGAATAAATTAAAAGAATAGGAAGGCTTTATCGTTGGGTTTTTTACAGAAATGTTTGATGATCGACTAGGAATGCCTTGGATATGGACCGGTTGGTGACCACTGGTATATAGAGTACTGACTGGCATTGACAAGAACAACACTTGTTTTTAACAGATCTTGTTTTCTTAAGAGACTTTAGCAGATCTGTGAATTGACTCTAAGTGACGGCTGCATTATTATGTATGTGTAGGTGTTTTGACATGGAGCTTATTCTATTCTGTTCACCAGCAGCCCACAGAGCACACACGCATCACAGTACATCTCATCTCTGCTACCCACTCTGCCTGCCTGCCTCCTGTTAGCCACACTGTGAGACACACAGTTGAACAGTTGAAACACACTGGCCTATTGTCAATGTGATGTATGCAGGACAAAGCGTTTCCCTGCTCTCTTCAAATCCAAATCTATCAACTTCATCACCCACTGAGCTCCTGCTCACTGCCTTTATGTCCCTCCCTCACTGTCTTTCAAACGTTTCCCCTTGTTTATCTCTGTCTCCCCCTCTCTTTAAAGGTCTGACCAGTCTGTACCTGCCTAATTAGCATCTACCTCTACTCTGCCATAAAGAACAGAGGAGAGAGAGGGGGGAGAGAGAGGGAAGGAGGAACGAGGGGAGACAGAAGAAAAAGAGAGAGAGAGAAAGTGAGATTGCCAGTGATAGAGAAGATGGGAGAGAAAGCATATCCACTGTTGATCTAGAGTTGATAAACGGTGAGAGGAGAGCGTATGGAACCAGATATCTAGAGTTGATAAACGGTGAGAGGAGAGCGTATGGAACCAGATATCTAGAGTTGATACAAGGTGAGAGGAGAGCGTATGGAACCAGATATCTAGAGTTGATACAAGGTGAGAGGAGAGCGTATGGAACCAGATATCTAGAGTTGAAACAAGGTGAGAGAAGAGCGTATGGAACCAGATATCTAGAGTTGAAACAAGGTGAGAGGAGAGCGTATTGAACCAGATATCTAGAGTTGATAAACGGTGAGAGGAGAGCGTATGGAACCAGATATCTAGAGTTGAAACAAGGTGAGAGGAGAGCGTATGGAACCAGATATCTCGAGTTGATACAAGGTGAGAGGAGAGCGTATGGAACCAGATATCTAGAGTTGATACAAGGTGAGAGGAGAGCGTATGGAACCAGATATCTAGAGTTGATACAAGGTGAGAGGAGAGCGTATTGAACCAGATATCTAGAGTTGATACAAGGTGAGAGGAGAGCGTATTGAACCAGATATCTAGAGTTGAAACAAGGTGAGAGGAGAGCGTATGGAACCAGATATCTAGAGTTGATAAACGGTGAGAGGAGAGCGTATGGAACCAGATATCTAGAGTTGAAACAAGGTGAGAGGAGAGCGTATTGAACCAGATATCTAGAGTTGATACAAGGTGAGAGGAGAGCGTATTGAACCAGATATCTAGAGTTGAAACAAGGTGAGAGGAGAGCGTATGGAACCAGATATCTAGAGTTGATAAACGGTGAGAGGAGAGCGTATGGAACCAGATATCTAGAGTTGATAAACGGTGAGAGGAGAGCGTATGGAACCAGATATCTAGAGTTGATAAACGGTGAGAGGAGAGCGTATGGAACCAGATATCTAGAGTTGATACAAGGTGAGAGGAGAGCGTATGGAACCAGATATCTAGAGTTGATACAAGGTGAGAGGAGAGCGTATGGAACCAGATATCTAGAGTTGATACAAGGTGAGAGGAGAGTGTATGGAACCAGATATCTAGAGTTGATACAAGGTGAGAGGAGAGGAACCAGATACACTACATGGTGTCTAATTCCAAAATCATGTTTATTAATATAGAGTTGGTCCTCACTTAGCTGCTATAACAGCCTCCACTCTTCTGGGAAGGCTTTCCACTAGATGTTGGAACATTGCTGTGGGGACATTCTTCCATTCAGACACAAGAGCACTAGAAAGGTCGGGCGCTGATGTTGGGTGATTAGGCCTGGCTCGCATTCCAATTCATCCCAAAGGTGTTCAATGGGGTTGAGGTCAGGGCTCTGTGTAAGCCAGTCAAGTTCTTCCACACCGATTTTGACAAAGCATTTCTGTATGGACCTCGCGTTGTGCACCAGGGCATTGTCATGCTGAAACAGGAAAGGGCCTTCCACATGCAGTTTGAAACTCGACAGCGAGTGTTGCAACTGAGGACAGACGATTTTTACTCACTTCAGCACAGTGGGATCCCGTTCTGTAAGCTTTTGTGGCTGAGCCGTTGATGCTCCTAGACGTTTTCACTTCACAATAACAGCACTTACAGTTGACAGGGGCTGCTCTAGCAGGCCAGAAATGTGGCGAACTGACTTGTTGGAAAGGTGACATTCTATGATGGTACCACGTTGAAAGTCACTGAGCTCTTCAGTACAGGCCATTCTACTGCCAGTGTTTGTCTATGGAGAATGCATGGCTGTCGTGTCTGGACAATCATTAAATGTTTAGACGGTTATTTTATCAAATCAATTCTCTATGTGTAATTATTATTACATGATTAAACTAATCATGTAAACTGTAATTAACTTGGAAGTCGGGGCACCATGGGAAAATGTTTTCATATCGCATCGGTAATAGTCTTATTAATGTATTATCATTACCTCATCAGTTCTCATTACTGAACGTCTCAAACCCTTGGATATCTGCACGAACCCGAGCATAAATCATGAATCAGCGATATACAAATTGGCTTAATTATTTATTTACTAACTAACTAAATAATCACAGAAATACATAAACAAACAGTAGGTACAGTTGAAGTCAGAAGTTTACCTACACTTAGGTTGGAGTCATTAAAAAAAGTTCCAACCACTTCACAAATTTCTTGTTAACAAACTATAGTTTTGGCAAGTCGGTTAGGACATCTACTTTGTGCATGACAAGTAATTTTTCCAACAATTGTTTACAGACAGATTATTTCACTTATAATTCACTGTAACACAATTCCAGTGGGTCAGAAATTTAAATTGACTGTGCCTTTAAACAGCTTGGAAAATTCCAGAAAATGATGTCATGGCTTTAGAAGCTTCTGATAGGCTAATTGACATCATTTGAGTCAATTGGAGGTGTACCTGTGGATGTATTTCAAGGCCTACCTTCAAACCCAGTGCCTCTTTGCTTGACACCATGGGAAAATCTAAAATAATCAGCCAAGACCCCAGAAAAACAATTGTAGACCTCTACAAGTCTGGTTTATCCTTGGGAGCAATTTCCAAATGCCTGAAGGTACAAACAATAAGATACAAAGGTACAAACAATAGTTTGAAGGTACAAACAATAGTACGCAAGTATGAACACCATGGGACCACGCAGCCATCATACCACTCAGGAAGGAGACGCGTTCCGACTCCTAGAGATGAACGTACTTTGGTGCGAAAAGTGCAAATCAATCCCAGAACAACAGCAAAGGACCTTGTGAAGATGCTGGAGACTGGTGCACTAATGCATCTTAAAGTTGGTTGCCGAGCGCCGTGTAAAATCCACAGAAGAAAAAGACTGAACGAGGAGAGATTACTAGAAACTAACTAGGTTTCCTTATTTTATCTGTGGATTAATTGTCGGAGTTGAGAACACACAATTTTGTGTGACTCAAAATTGGTCAAAATTCTACAAAGATAAAAAAAACAAAGGACCTTGTACATTTCAGGTAAAATAACAACCCAATGTTTATATCCCAGGACAAATTAGCTAGCAACAGCAAGCTAGCTAGCTAAAATGGCCATAATTGTTTCATGTGTTTCGACCTGTCCCCAAATGAATGTAGTTGGTTCAGGGTCAGTTTTGATATTTCAACCTGCGTGTCCTGATCGTGTCTGGACAAAATCAACAAGCGCGGACGCACGCGCGTGCCCAGTCTAGTTAGTATGTCAGCAACCGGTGTGGCTGAAATAGCAGAATCTGAAGGGGTGTCCACATACTTTTAGTATATCTACCATGTAGTATATCTGGTGGTAGAATCCTCCTTAGAGATTGTCAGTTCTACATAGATCTTGGCTTTGCTTCTGAATATGACATCTTCATTTATTTATTTATTCAGCAGCCAGGGACCATGCATAACATACTCTAAGTATTGCACAAAATAAGTTACAGTAGCTAAATATAGCTCATTCCCATTTGTGGTCCACCACTACTATTTCCCTCCAAACAGGCAGGAAGTAGTGCCCTGCGTAGCAACCTGAGACACTGCCATGGAGACGCAGCGACAGGAAGAGACTGCCTGGGATAGACCAAACACAGCTAGGCCTTCTAGGTGAATAACACACACACAAACACACTTTGGCACGCACTCACACACACGGTCGCACTCACATGGTCACACCCTCAGCTGGGGGGGGGGACTGAGTGACTGGCCACTAGTAGTACAGATTTATCACTGGTATCGATTACCTCCACAGTCTCTCAACACCACACACACGCCGCAAAGCACTGAATTAACAACAGACTGAGAAATGACTGTTTATATACACAGCACCCCATAGTAATACATGATATACAGTGCATTCAGAAAGGATTCAGGACGCTTGCCTTTTAACACATTTTGTTACGTTACAGCCTTAATTTAAAATGGATTCAACAACAACTGTTCCTCAATCTACACACAATACCTTACAATGACAAAGCAAAACGTGTTTTCTTTAATGTTTGCAAATGTATAAATAACAGAAATATTTTTAAAAAAATTAACTACTTAAGAATTCAGACCCTTTGCTATCAGACTCGAAATTGAGCTCAGGTGCATCCGTTTCCAAATATCATCCTTGAGATGTTTCTACAACTTGATTGGAGTCCACCTGTGGTAAATTCAATTGATTGGACATGATTTGGAAAGGCACACACCTGTCTATATAAGGTCACACAGTTGACAGTCAGAGCAGAAACCAAGCCATGAGGTCAAAGAATTGTCCGTAGAGCTCAGAGACAGGATTGTGTCGAGGCACAGATCTGGGGAAAGGTACCAAAACATTTATGCAGCATTGAAGGTCCCCAAGAACACAGTGGCCTCCATCATTCTTAAATGGAAGAAGTTTGGAACCACCAAGACTCTTCCTAGAGCTGGCTGCCCGCCAAACTGAGCAATCAGGGGAGAAGGGCCTTGGTCAGGGAGGGGACCAAGAACCCGATGGTCACTCTGACAGAGCTCCAGAGTTCCTCTGTGAAGATGGGACACCATCTCTGCAGCACTCCACCAAATCAGGCCTTTATGGTAAAGTGGCCAGATGGAAGCCACTCCTCACTAAAAAGGCACATGACAGCCCGCTTGGAGTTTGCCAAAAGGCACCTAAAGGATTCTCAGACCATGAGAAACAGGATTCTCTGTTCTGATGAAACCAAGATTGAACTCTTTGGCCTGAATGCCAAGCATCACATCTAGAGGAAATCTGTCACCATTCCTACTGTGAAGCATGGTGGTGGCAGCATCATGCTGTGGGGATATTTTTCAGTGGCAGGGATTGGGAGACTAGTCAGGATCGAGGGAAAGATGAATGGAGCAAAGTACAGAGAGATCCTTGATGAAAACCTGCTCCAGAGCGCTCAGGACCTCAGACTGGGGAGAAGGTTCACCTTCCAACAGGACAATGACCCTAAGCGCACAGCCAAGACAACACAGGAGTGGCTTCGGGACAAGTCTCTGAATGTCCTTGAGTGACCCAGCCAGAGCCCGGACTTGAACCTGATCGAACATCTCTGGAGAGACCTGAAAATAGCTCTGCAGCGACGCTCCCCATCCAACCAGACAGAGCTTGTGAGGGTCTGTAAAGAAGAACGTTAGAAACCCCCCAAATACTGGGTGCCAAGCTTGCAGCGTCATACCCAAGATGACTCAATGCTGTAATCGCTGCCAAAGTGCTTTAACAAAGTACTGAGTAAAGGGTCTGACTACTTAAGTAACTGTTTTTGCTTCATCGTTATGGGGTATTGTGTGTAGATTGGTGAAGGGGAAAAACGATTTAATCAATTTTAGAATAAGGCTGTAACGTAACAAAATGTAGGGGTCTGAATACTTTCGAATGCACTGTACTAATGACTTCTCACCAGCAGTCTCACATAATATACTAACTAGGACGCTGGATGCAAACACACACCACACATACTTGCAAAAACATTTCCTCTCTCTCACACTCATGAAGTCAGAGAACTGTTCCAAGTAATGGACACATCTCAACATCAACTGTTCAGAGGAGATTGTGTGAATCAGGCCTTCATGGTCCAATTGCTGTAAATAAATCACTACTAAGTCACCAATAAGAAGAGATTTGCTTGTGCCAAGAAACACGAGCAATGAACGTTAGACCAGTGGAAATCTGTCCTTTGGTTTGATAAGTTCAAATTCCAGAAAAATCCAGAAAATTATGTCATGGCTTTAGAAGCTTCTGATAGATTAATTGACATCATTTGAGTCAATTGGAGGTGTACCTGTGGATGTATTTCAAGGCCTACCTTCAAACTCAGTGCCTCTTTGCTTGACATCATGGGAAAATAAAAATAAATAAGCCAAGACCCCAGAAAAATAATTGTACACCTCCACAAGTCTGGTTTATCCTTGGGAGCAATTTCCAAACGCCTGAAGGTACCAAGTTCATCTGTACAAACAAGTATAAACACCATGGGACCCCGCAGCCATCATACCGCTCAGGAAGGAGATGCGTTCTGTCTCCTGGAGATGAACGTACTTTGGTGCGAAAAGTGCAAATCAATCCCAGAACAACAGCAAAGAACCTTGTGATGATGCTGGAGGAAACAGGTACAAAAGTATCTATATACACAGTAAAACGAGTCTTATATCGACATAACCTGAAAGGCCACTCAGCAAAGAAGAAGCCACTGCTCTAAAACCGCCATAAAAAAGCCAGACTACAGTTTGCAACTGCACATGGGGACAAAGATCATACTTTTTGGAGAAATGTCCTCTGGTCTGATGAAACAAAAATAGAACTGTTTCGCCATAATGACCCTCGTTATGTTTGGAGGAAAAAGGGAGATGCTTGCAAGCCGAAGAACACCATCCCAACCGTGAAGCACAGGGGTGGCAGCATCATGCTGTGGGGGTGCTTTTCTGCAGGAGGGACTGGTGCACTTCACAAAATATATGGCATCATGAGGATGTAAAATGACGTGGATATATTGAAGCAACATCTCAAGACATCAGTCAGGAAGTTAAAGCTTGGTCGCAAATGGATCTTCCAAATGGACAATGACCCCAAGCATACTTCCAAAGTTGTATCAAAATGGCTTAAGGACAACAAAGTCAAGGTATTGGAGTGGCCATCACAAAGCCCTGACCTCAATCCTATAGAAAATTTGTGGGCAGAACTGAAAAAGCATGTGCGAGCAAGGAGGCCTACAAACCTGACTCAGTTACACCAGCTCTGTCAGGAGGAATGGGCCAAAATTCACCCAACTTATTGTGGCAAGCTTGTGGAAGGCTACCTGAAACGTTTGACAAAAGTTAAACAATTTAAAAGGCAATGCTACCGAATACTAATTGAGTGTATGTCAACTTCTGACCCACTGGGAATGTGATGAAAGAAATAAAAGCTGACGTAAATCATTCTCTCTACTATAATTCTGACATTTCACATTCTTAAAATAAAGTGGTGATCCTAACTGACCTAAGACAGGGGATTTTTTTTACTAGGATTAAATGTCAGGAATTGTGAAAAACTGAGTTTAAATGTATTTGGCTAAGGTGTATGTAAACTTCCGACTTCAACTGTATATGGCTGCCAAATATTTGATGAACCAAAAACTACAACAGTTAGTTGAATTAGTCTAAATATATGATCATTAGCACATAGTTTGGAGGGCTCTCAGACATGAATCTTAATATAGCCTATAGATAGAATTAATTACATGAGGGACTTAACTTCCGGCGCCGACAGAGATGGCCGCCTCGCTTCGCGTTCCTAGGAAACTATGCAGTATTTTTTTTTATGTGTTATTTCTTACATTGGTACCCCAGGTAATCTTAGGTTTTATTACATACAGTCGGGAGGAACTATTGGATATAAGAGCAACGTCAACTCACCAACATTACGACCAGGAATACGACTTTCCCGAAGCGGATCCTCTGTTTTGCCCACCACCCAGGACAATGGATTGGATCCCAGCAGGCGACCCAAAACAACGACGCAGTAGAAGGGGCAGACGGAGCGGTCTTCTGGTCAGGCTCCGTAGACGGGCACATCGCGCACCGCTCCCGCGGATACTACTCGCCAATGTCCAATCTCTTGACAACAAGGTAGACGAAATCCGTGCAAGGGTTGCCTTCCAGAGAGACATCAGAGACTGTAACGTTCTTTGTTTCACGGAAACCTGGCTCACTCAAGACACGCTATCGGAGTCGGTACAGCCAGCTGGTTTCATCACGCATCGCATCGACAGAAACAAGCATCTTTCTGGTAAGAAGAAGGGCGGGGGTGTATGCCTTATGATCACACCACGTCTCGTTAATCATAACAACATACAGGAACTCAAGTCCTTCTGTTCACCTGACTTAGAATTCCTCACAATCCCCCCCAAGCAGACACATCAATGGCACTGAACAAACTTCATTTGACTCTATGTAAACCACATATCCTGAGGCTGCATTTATTGTAGCTGGGGATTTTAGCAAGGCTAATCTGAAAACAAGGCTCCCTAAATTCTATCAGCATATCGATTGCGCAACCAGGGCTGGCAAAACCCTAGATCATTGTTATTCTAACTTCCGCAACGCATATAAGGCCCTCCCCCGCCCTCCTTTCGGAAAAGATGACCACGAGTCCATTTTGTTGCTTCCAGCCTATAGACAGAAACTAAAACAGGAAGCTCCCGCGCTCAGGTCTGTTCAACGCTGGTCCGACCAATCGGATTCCACGCTTCAAGATTGCTTCGATCACATGGACTGGGATATGTTCCGCATTGCGGCGAACAACAACGCTGATTCGGTGAGCGGGTTAATTAGCAAGTGCATCGGCGATGTCGTACCCACAGCGTCTATTAAAACATTCCCAAACCAGAAACCGTGGATTGATGGCAGCATTCGCGCAAAACTGAAAGCGTGAACCAATGCTTTTAATCAGGGCAAGGTGACCGGAAACATGACTGATTACAAACAGTGTAGCTATTCCCTCCGCAAGGCAATCAAACAAGCTAAGCGTCAGTACAGAGACAAAGTAGAGTCGCAATTCAACGGCACAGACACGAGAGGTATGTGGCAGGGTCTACAGTCAATCACGGACTATAAAAGGAAAACCAGCCCGTCGCGGACCAGGATGTCTTGCTCCCAGACAGACTAAACAACTTCTTTGCTCGCTTTGAGGACAATACAGTGCCACTGACACGGCCCGCTACCAAAACCTGTGGGCTCTCCTTCACTGCAGCCAACGTGAGTAAAACATTTAAACGTGTCAACCCTCGCAAGGCTGCAGGCCCAGACGGCATCCCCAGCCGCGTCCTCAGAGCATGCGCAGACCAGCTGGGTGGTGTGTTTACGGACATATTCAATCAATCCTTATCCGTCTGCTGTCCCCACATGCTTCAAGAGGGCCACCCTTGTCCCTGTTCCCAAGAAAGCTAAGGTAACTGAACTAAATGACTACCGCCCCGTAGCACTCACTTCCGTCATCATGAAGTGCTTTGAGAGACTAGTCAAGGACCATATCACCTCCACCCTACCTGACACCCTAGACCCACTCCAATTTGCTTACCGCCCCAATAGTTCCACAGACGACGCAATCACACTGCCCTAACCCATCTGGACAAGAGGAATACCTATGTGAGAATGCTGTTCATCGACTACAGTTCAGCATTTAACAACATAGTACCCTCCAAACTCGTCATCAAGCTCGAGATCCTGGGTCTCGACCCCGCCCTGTGCAACTGGGTCCTGGACTTCCTGACGGGCCACCCCCAGGTGGTGAGGGTAGGCAACAACATCTCCACCCCGCTAATCCTCAACACTGGGGCCCCACAAGGGTGCGTTCTCAGCCCTCTCAAAACGTATTTATACTTATCTGTACAACATATTATTGGTTAATTGGTTTGATTATGTACACCTGGGGCAATGGACATTCAGAATGGATATTTACAGAATGTTCAGATAGAAATGTATTGTGTAGATCAAATATGACTGTCAGATAGACTGGAATAGTATAGAAGATTGTTTGTGCTCTATTCATTCTATTGTTATCATCAACATGCAGTTCCAGATACAGCCCTGCCATTAGTTGAAGGCAGCCAATCCAATTGTTTCTGAAAAGTAGTCACTTCCTGAGATCTGTATTGAAATATTTTTGGAAAGTAGTTGCTTTCTCAGATCTGTATTCAAATCGTTTTAAAAAGTTGCCATTTTTTGGTATCTGTTTTGGGGATTTGACTACAAATAGTTTTAGTCACCTCCAAAGTAAGTAAACCCCAATTTTTATTTTACTTTCGATGTAGCATAGTTAAAACTATAGTTATCCCAGGTCTAACACACACACACACACACACACACACACACACACACACACACACACACACACACACACACACACACACACACACACACACACACACACACACACACACACACACACACACACACACACACACACACACACACAGCGGTCTGTATTCTTTCTCTCCTGGAACAAGGGAACAGAAATAAAAGAGTAAAGAGTGACAGAAGGACTCACCTCCTCCTCCCCCCAACAGGGTCTTGTTGGCTGAAAGATAAAACAGAGAAGAGAAACATCATGAGAAAACATTCTTTATAATGCAAATATACCTTCTGGCTGGCAGGATTGTATAGCCCTTCAAGGTCTTATTCCAACCTTCCTGGAAATAAACAGCGGTATGGCTGAGCCATATATATAGCTCTGGGATTGGTCCATTGTGTCATCAGCGCTGCATCTGACTTATGACCTTTGACCTCAGTGATGTCACAAGCTCCATCATCAGCCTTCATCACTCAATTGATTTGAAGGCGGGCTGGAATAAAATTCAGTTATTTCGGTTCCTGCCCTGCCACCAGGAGTCATGATCCAATACAGAGCAACTTTTAACCTGACAGGCTGGTCGATATGAGGATACCAAAGCACCACACACACTAGCTAGTGTGTAACTCTTCTGGACAGCTAGCCATTCAGACAGGGAAATACAGAGGAGAGGAGAGAGAAGAAGAGGGAGAGAGGTAGATTTTAGACATTGATATTTGGGACAGACAGCATCTGCCTATCCAGGAGCCTCTATTCATATGGTCTCAAGAGAAGAGAGGAGCAAGAGGAGAGGAGCGGCCGAGAGGAGAAAAGAGGAGCGAGAGGAGAGGAGCGAGAGGAGAAAATAGGAGCGAGAGGAGAGGAGCGAGAGGAGGCAGCAGAATGGCAACATCTGTCTGTCCCTCTGGAAGACAAAAGCATTAAAAACAGAGCCCAGCGCATGCACAGCCAAAACATGTCCATGTGCATGCACAACCACGCACACACACACACATATCTCACACATGGGCACACACAGACGTGGACCGACAAGATTGGATGTTGGTGTAACCATGGAAACTCCAAAGCCCAAAGGTTTGTTACTAAAACCTAGTTAATTAGAGAGAGAGAGAGGTGGAAAGAGCGAGAAAGAGGGGTGGAAAGAGCGAGAGAGATGGGTGGAAAGAGCGCGAGAGGGAGAGCGATAGAGAGGGGTGAGAGAGATGGTGTCAGAAAGAGGTAAAATAAGTACTTAGCCTGTGGAGGTGCCTCTCCCACTTCTGTCAGTTAAAGGATGAACGTGTGAGGAGAGAGAGAAGAAAGTGAGACTGGGGAGACAGACAGAGGGGTGTACCGCTGTTACCCCAGGGAGAGAGACTGGGGAGACAGACAGAGGGGTGTACCGCTGTTACCCCAGGGAGAGAGACTGGGGAGACAGACAGAGGGGTGTACCGCTGTTACCCCAGGGAGAGAGACTGGGACTGACTATATAGACTTAATCTATGATTGTGATATCATGGATGGCCAGTCCTTGCATCCATAGCTGTCTATGAAATTGAGAGTGGTTACATTTCTCCAGGCCCATCCTCAGGTTTTCACCGAAACAGAGGCGGGGTGACCGCTTTGTTATTATTCAATTAAGGATTCCAGATTAAAATAAAGTATCTGCTGATAAGTAGTACTGTTTTTTTAGAGGGAGGTGACACAGAGAGAGAGCAGCACTACATTTCTGTGAACATAAACTAAAAAGATGGAGCGTAGCCTACCTTCTCCTGGAAAGGGAAGTCCTTAAATTATGACTGGACAGACACACACAGAGAAACACACAGAGACAGACAGAGAGAGAGAAAGGGCACGGAATGGAGGGGTATAGGTGATGTGTACCAGACTTTGCTTTCAGCACTGAAAAGATGGACAGAGCAAGGGTGAAAATATATAAATTGAAAGAAAAGATGGAAAGAAAATCTTGCTGTGACTGACAATGAGAGTGAGTGAGAATCAGTGGAGGCTGCTGAGGGGAGGACGCCTTGGAATGGCATCAAACACATGGAAACCATGATGTATTTGATACCATTCCACTGATTCCGCTCCAGCCATTACCACGAGCCCTTCCTCCCCAATTAAGGTGCCAGTGTGTTAGGGCGTGTGTGTGTGTGTGTGTGTGTGTGTGTGTGTGTGTGTGTGTGTGTGTGTGTGTAGTGTTGTGGTGTATTTAGGGACGCTCACAATATACTGTAAGATTGAATCCTGTCTTGGTTTCATAACTGAACAGTGATGCTGAGGATGATTATTCTTATGTTGCTGCTGATAAAAACAACAGATCTGTACAATGTTTCCTAAATATATATTGCTCATCAGCTCATCTCCACCCGCTCCTCTCGTCTCTCTCCATCTCCTCTCTTTTATTCCGTGAGCAACATGCTTGTGTGTTGTTCTTTCTCTGCCCTTTCACCTCCTGTTCCCCTCTTTCTCCAACCAAACCGCTCTTTCTTCCCCTCATTGATTGGATTTTGTACATTTGATTGTACTTTCCTTGGACAAAAACAGGAGAATCGTAATTAGAGACGGCTCTACTGTGTCCTAATAGCAACCTTCTGAATCTGTGAACACATACAGGCCTGTTGTAGCCCCAAGAACCACTTATCTAGTAGAATAAACCAAGGCTATCTCTCTTTTCAGGGAAATACTAAAGCATATTTTTCTGACAAAAGGGTTTGAGTTATTTCATGCACAGTGTAATTTATGCACAAAGCCAGCGGTGTAAGGTACTTAAGAAAAAATACTTTAAAGTACTACTTAGGTCGTTTTTTTGGGTATCTGTACTTTACTATTTATATTTTTTTACATCACTACATTCCTAAAGTAAATTATGTACTTTTTACTCCATACATTTTCCCTGACACCCAGAAGTAAGCAGGACAGGAAAATGGTCTAATTCAGCACTTATCAAGAGAACAACCCTGGTCATCCCTACTGCCTCTGATCTAGTGGACTCACTAAACACATTTGTCTGGGTGTTGCAGTCTGCCCCTGGCTATCTGTAAATTATTTTTTAAAAGACAATTGTGCCCTCTGGTTTGCTTTATATAAGGAATTTTAAATGATTTATACTTTTGACACTTAAGTATATTTAAAACCAAATACTTTTACTCAAGCAGATTTTACTGGATGACTTTTACTTGAGTCATTTTCTATTCAGGTATCTTTACTTTTACTCAAGTATGACAATGTAGTACTTTTTCCACCAGTGCACACAGCAAACGGATGTGGGTCAAACTGAATGATTAACTGAATTTAAAAGGACAATATAAAAAGAGTTGGTTGTGTTGCACATGGTGGACTTGAAATACTTTCTGGTTTTCACGGCTAGTCTGACTGAACCATAAGGACCTGCTGAACAGACAGAAGACCGCCAGCTTCACGCGCGGGGATCACAGCACGGGCTCTTGGTAACACCTGGGCTCCCTTTACCAAAAGCATTAAAAAAGAGACAATGACATTATATAGCCTACAGATCCATAAGGCTGTACGGAAAGGTTAGTTAAAATGCGTAACCATAGACGACTAAAGCAAATGTTTTAACAGATGTGACACCTGTTTTAACATTAGTTCAGGGTGAAGTTATAGGCTACAGTGCACTTCTATTAGAAGGCACAGACACCGAGCTCTCAAACAAAGCGACGCAGGGAGCTAGGGAAACGGAGCGCAACGCTTATTTAATAGGTTAGTGACTCTTTCCCTCACACACACACAGAGAGAGAGAGACACACTGGGATGGAGATGTAACAGCCGTGCGAAGGCGGTTTCCACAGCGATTAAGCATTTTGGAGGCAGTTTTTAACCGCTGTACATAGAAGAGAGAGAGAGCGACAGAAAGCGATCGACTCGACAAGCCTGCCCGGAGATCGGCGAAGGAAGACTAGAATAAAAAAAAGGACTGAAAAAAAGGTAGTATCATTCTATCTGCTAAAGTACATAAAAACAGCTTCAAATGAGATTTTACATGGTTCATTTCAGGATAAATGATATCTGAATACAACAGGTTTATAAGAGGGGGAATAGGACAGAAAGGGCACTCTTACACGTTTAGTATTTGTGTGGTGCATATTGTTTCTATTGTTTGGATAAACAATTAAGCCTGTGTGTGTGTCACTCTGGATGTGTGTGTGTCACTCTGGATGTGTGTGTGTCACTCTGGATGTGTGTGTGTCACTCTGGATGTGTGTGTCACTCTGGATGTGTGTGTGTCTACTACTCAGGCCAAGCACAAAGGACTACAGGTCGCATAGGATTTAAAGTTTTTGTGTGTGTGTTTTTACACAAACACACACACACACACACTTAGTTGTTTACACAAACGCAACGTATTGTGCAGCACAGCATCTCAAGCACAATAACAAAGAAAATATGACATAATCAAAAGTAATTTAAGCATACAAACACAACAGGGTTTAGAGTGCATAGAGAGCAGTTGTCTTACAGTTTCACTGGGCATTAATTAAAAACAACAATATGCGTTACGCACACACACACACACACACACACACCACACACACACACACACACACACACACACACACACACACACACACACACACACACACACACACACACAGGATTATTACAGAGCAAACAGGGCCATACTGAGATTAGAAGGAAATTCTCAGTGCCTAAATGTTACAGAACATCAGATTAAAGACAGAGAGATGGAGAGAGAGATGGAGAGAAACACTGCACATTGGCAACATGATGAGGAGAGAATGCCCAGAAAATACAACAAAGAAAATTATAAAACCAAGTTCCAGTCCAGTCATTTCAGAGAACTGTGATTTCAACTTCAATTCAGTTACAGAATTCAGTCAAAATCAAACAATTCAAAATACACAATATCAACCTGGTTACACCATGCAATATTATTTTACCTCTGAATTTCTAACTTGGTCTGGTATCATTTTACACAATGTTGGCTGATGTATAAACTATGTATGAAAACAAAAGCAAGGAAACCTTTGTGTAGGGGTCTATTTAAAACCAAGGCCCCAACCTCTAGGAGACATTCTGGAGATGACATAGATTACATTCTAAATAAAGATATTAGAGGGATCCATTACAGTGAGGGGAATTTCATGGTCCATCTGAGTACACACACACACACACACACACACACACACACACACACACACACTACATAATAGTTGATTATGGCATTAAAGAGCAGTGTTTTGCAGCCCTAGTTATTGGCGCAGGAGTACAATATCACAATACACCAGACCCACGCTGCTGCAGTAGAAGCCACAGAGTGAAGTTCAGGAACTGAATTTATTTCAACAGAATACAGACTGTAACCTTTACTGCCTCACCATATCCGCTCTGAACGTTTATGTGTCTCTCTGATGAGGTGTGTGTGTGTGTGGGCCTTGGGAGGGGTGAGTGAGGTGTGCGTATTGTTAAATATGTGGACCTCTGGAGTGAGTCGTGTGTGTGTGTGTGGTGGCGTGTGTGTGTGTGGTGGCGTGTGTGTGTGTGTGGTGGCGTGTGTGTAAGAGCAGTGGTGTCCAGCACTTAAATTGCCTGTTTATTCTCAGGCTCTGCATCATTCAGAGATAGCGAGGAAAGAAAGAGAGCAAGAGAGAGAAAGACATGGAGAGAAATTATTTGAGCTGCATCAAATAGGCTGCATTTATACAGTAGACTGTGATCATGCTTGCTACGTGTATGACAGGGAGATGAAGCTGTGTGTGTATATAGTGTGTTTGTATACAGTGTGTGTGTGTGTGTGTGTGTGCATACAGTATGGGGATGAGAATCTGACTGGGATAATTATTCCCTACTCAGTTTAAAAGGAGCCTTCAGCTTGGAATACGCAACCGATTTATGCAAAACATATTCACTGTGTTTGTGTCGGTCTGTGTGAGTGTGTGTCGGTCTGTGTGAGTGTGTGTCGGTCTGTGTGAGTGTGTGTCGGTCTGTGTGAGTGTGTGTCGGTCTGTGTGAGTGTGTGTCGGTCTGTGTGAGTGTGTGTCGGTCTGTGTGAGTGTGTGTCGGTCTGTGTGAGTGTGTGTCGGTCTGTGTGAGTGTGTGTCGGTCTGTGTGAGTGTGTGTCGGTCTGTGTGAGTGTGTCGGTCTGTGTGAGTGTGTGTCGGTCTGTGTGAGTGTGTGTCGGTCTGTGTGAGTGTGTGTCGGTCTGTGTGAGTGTGTGTCGGTCTGTGTGAGAGTGTTAGGGGTGTGAACGTTTAAACGTTAAAACTAAGTTGGGATTCTTAACGTTAGGAAAATTCCCTAACGATGTTATCCCCACATAATTAAAATCACAGTGCAGTTACCACAAAACAGTTATCTGTGTTATAGCCTAACTAGACGATAGGCTATAACGGCCTGGGGAAAGTTGTGTATTTTAAATAAAACAGAGAGGAAGATGCAAACCGTAGGCTACTTGGGTGAATTTGTGAGGCATCAAGACAAGACATGGCAAGATGCAGATTAGCAAGACATATGAGCACGGTTCTGCCTGCCCCTCACTCTGCCTCGCTAATGATGCCAGTGTGTGTTCAGTCAGAGCGCGTGTTCAGTCTTCGGTCTGTTGCCTGTAGAATATCCTAGTTTATTCATGGAACTGATGTCGTGTATCTTTGGGCCAGTCTTGCGACCGGGGTAGTCTTCGTTGCTGAGTGGGTAGGGGTGTTTTTGTCTCATATTCTGAAATTACAGTAGGCTACCGGTAGCCTGTATCAATGACCCTTTTCAGATGTAATAATGTGTCACCTCGTCTGTTAGGGTAGGCTACACTACGGCTTTTTACTTGTCTAAAGTAATGCTGCTTCTGAAGCAGGACTCATTTCCATCACTACGCGACCAAAACTGTCAATCAAATCATCTTGAGCGGCTCGGCTCAGCCTGCTGCCTGCACGCAGACCACTCTCTCCTAAAAAGGTACTTTAAAGTTCTTTAAATACTGTGATTTAGCAAGACATTTAGTGGAAATAAAGTACATCTAGCTATCCTACCATAAAAAACAGCATTAACAACACAGTAGCACATCAATCAACAACCTTTATTGTTGTCAGGGAAACAATAGAACATTATAAGTCGGAGCAGAATTCTACTGTCTGAAAAGATACAAGGTGCATTCGTAAATTCACTCTGGTTATCTACACCAATTTCAGAGCACTCTCGTCTGAGTGTGCAGAATAACTGATGAATTTACGAATGCTCAACACCCGTTGAATATGGCCGGTGTCGGTAAACGTTGGCAAAAAAGCGTAATTAAATTGTTGCCAGCAGCACATTTACAGTCAACAACACTCTAGATAACATGAAAACAGCCTAACCAGCTCTGCTAGGGGGAGTAAAATGGTCAGAGTGAAGTGTTCTCTCATTTGTGTCTGGAAGTAGCTAGCAAGCTAGCCAACGTTAGCCAGTTAGCTTGGGTGCTTGACTGCCGTTGTGAGGTCAGAACGCTCTGATCAACCCCACTCATCAGCCAGAGCGTCCAGTGTGCGCTCTGTACGCTCCGAGAGCGAAACACTCGGAATTTACAAATGGACAATCTGACAATGCTATGAATTTACGAACGCCCAGAGCGCACTCCGAACACACTCTGGCACTCCAGATTGAATTTCCGAACACACTCACAGACTCTTGACACTCACAGACACTCTTTTAATTGTCTGAAAAGTTATCAATTGTTGCTATTGTTCGGAAGTCCAGAAAGGACATATTAACAAAATAAATCCTTCATTTTGTCGAGATCACAACTTATTTATCAAGATCAAGACAAGTGTTGTTGTCGAGTGTTGTTGTTTTGTAGGAGTGTGGACGTATTGATGACAGATTGACAGTATGGCCGAGGCAGCAGAGCCCACGGTGGATCAGCACATACGTATTGATGACAGATTGACAGTATGGCCGAGGCAGCAGAGCCCACGGTGGATCAGCACATACGTATTGATGACAGATTGACAGTATGGCCGAGGCAGCAGAGCCCACGGTGGATCAGCACATACGTATTGATGACAGATTGACAGTATGGCCGAGGCAGCAGAGCCCACGGTGGATCAGCACATACGTATTTATTGATTGCTACACTAAGGGAAGGTACATTTCATGTTTTGGAGCTCTTTATCAGTTTATAGGTTAGAAAGCTAAAAGTTCCTTGTTCCTTGCATGCCATTGGCTGTGGACTTGGGGGCGGCATTCAGCCTGGGAGACAGGCTGCCTGTCAGGCACTGTTCAAGGCTTAAATGCCCACGAGAGCATTTTGATCAACGCAGCCACAGGGCTCATTGACGAGGTTATCGCGCATCTGTACAAATTAATGGATAATACGTGGTACTTTTGTTTATCTTGTGATCACGACAAAACAACTCTTGTTATGTAGTGATCATGAGATAAATCATTTGTGATCTCGACATAAGGGAATAATTGTTTTATTCATATGGCCTCTCTGGACTTCTGTACTATTGACATGTTACTGTAGCTGTGTTCTGTCTGTAAAGGGTCGCGGCAGATAGAACTTCATACATTATTCTACATGGTGAATTGAGTGGAATTTGATTATTTCTTTCTTATCATTTTAACGGAATGTTTTTTTTGTTTTTTTTTTAATGGTTGTTTAAACGTTAAGCAAAATTGTCCATTTGTTACATCTCTAGCGGGTGTACAGTAATGTGTGTATTTTTTGTGTGTGCTGTGTTGCCATTGCGTGTGAACAAAACTCTATGAGAGCTAAAGTTAACGGTGTAGTTAGTGTTCGTTTACCTGATACTTCATTGATGCAACAACGGTACTTCCTTCACTATAATTCAACACTCCTAACAATTCCATTACTACCTGGTACCAAAATAATACAAAATGGTGCTTGTTGTAAGGAATTACAAATAAACCAAAATGTACAGGTAACTGCCCAAATAAAACAAACACCAACATAACGTCTCTTAATATGGCGTTGGGCACCACGAGCCAGAACAGCTTCAATGCACCGTGGCATAGATTCTACTAGTGTCTGGAACTCTACTGGAGGGATGCGACACCATTCTTCCACCAGACATTCCATCATTTGGTGTTGTTGAAGATAGTGGAAAATGCTGTCTCAGGCGCTGCTCCAGAATCTCCCATAAGTGTTCAATTGGGTTTAGATAAATGATGTATATAAACTCTGGGTTGCTGATGCTATGTACTGGCCAATGAGAGGCTTTGAAGCCACTGTTCGGCCATATTGGCACTCCTCAGAAAAGCAGTCCACCATAGGAATGAATGGAATTCTACAGTATTTAATTTAAATGTTTCAAGGACAAAATACATGTATTTTGTTGTTGTAGTGGGGACAGTAACATTAATACTTTCGAAAAAATATGACTTTAAATAAAATGTTATATATTGTTTTTGTATGTTTAGCTCACAATAATACAATAAAAAGGTACGCATTAAGACCCTTTAGAATGTAAGCCCTGTCTAACCCCGGGGCGGCGATTCTACGAAGCTCTATGGAATTGTTTTAAGAAGGTCATACCAAGGATCATTTAGTCATTTGATTTATAATTTTAAGACCCCTTGAAGTATCAAAAAAATATATAAAACAATGATTGGATGAAAAAATATTTTTGGACTTACTGC
This sequence comes from Salvelinus namaycush, assembly GCF_016432855.1. Taxonomy (NCBI): domain Eukaryota; kingdom Metazoa; phylum Chordata; class Actinopteri; order Salmoniformes; family Salmonidae; genus Salvelinus; species Salvelinus namaycush. The sequence goes on along the minus strand of NC_052311.1, from coordinate 9,896,251 downwards.
TATTAGCCCATACAAACACATTGAATAACAGATTCACTACATGGAACAACAGATACAAACATCTGAAGGAAGTTTGTTCTGAAGTGTCCGTCCTATATCTGAGAAATGCAGTGCATTCGGAAAGTATTCAGACACCTTCACTTTTTCCACATTGATAAATTACAGCCTTTTTCTAAACTTCATTAAATTAAAATGTTCCCTCATCAGTCTACACACAATACCACATAATGACAAAGCGAAAACAGGTATTTGTAAAAACAATACGTAATTATTCAGACCCTTTGCAATGAGACTCGAAATTGAACTCCGGTGCATCCTGTTTCCATTGATCATCCTTGAGATGTTTCTACAACTTGATTGGAGTCCACCTGTGGTAAATTCACAAATTCAGCACTCCACCAATCAGGCTTTTATGGTAGAGTGGCAAGACGGAAGCCACTCCTCAGTAAAAGGAACATGACAGCCCGCTTGGAGTTTGCCAAAAGACACTTAAAGGACTCAGACCAAGAGAAACAAGATTCTCTGGTATGATGAAACCAAGATTGAACTCTTTGGCCCGAATACCAAGTGTCACATCTCTCATGTATTTTCTGCACTACGCAATGATATGGGCAGCGACCATGTAACACTTTTACAACATACAGAAGTGCGCTGGTTATCAATGGGAAAAGTATCGACATTTTTTTAATTGAGAGACGAGCTTAAAGTTTTCTTTACTAACCGTAATTTTCACTTGTCTGACCGCTTGCATGATGACGAGTTTCTCACACGACTGGCCTATCTGGGTGACGTTTTTTCTCGCCTGAATGATCTGAATCTAGGATTACAGAGACTCTCCGCAACTATATTCAATGTGCAGGACAAAATTGAGGCTATGATTAAGAAGTTGGAGCTCTTCTCTGTCTGCATTAACAAGGACAACACACAGGTCTTTCCATCATTGTATGATTTTTTTGTGTGCAAATGATCAAGCTTACGGACAATGTCAAATGTGATATAGTGAAGCACCTGAGAGAGCTGGGTGCGCAATTACGCAGGTACTTTACCGAAACGGACGACACAAACAACCGGATTCGTTGTCCCTTTCATGCCCTGCCTCCAGTCCACTTACCGATATCTGAACAAGGGATCCTCATCAAAATTGCAACAAGCAGTTCTGTGAAAATTGAATTGAATCAGAAGCCACTGCCAGATTTCTGGATTGGACTGCGCTCAGAGTATCCTGCCTTGGCAAATCGCGCTGTTAAGACACTGATGCCCATTACAACCACGTACCTATGTGAGAGTGGATTCTCGGCCCTCACTAGCATGAAAACTACATACAGGCACAGACTGTGTGTGGAAAATGATATAAGACAGACTCTCCAATACAACCCAACATTGCAGAGTTATGTGCATCCTTTCAAGCACACCCTTCTCATTAACCTGTGGTGAAGTATTCAAATTTCATGAACAAATAAGGTTTTATATGTAAGATGGCTAAATAAAGAGCAAACTTATTGATCATTATTATATTATTATTTGTGCCCTGGTCCTATAAGAGGTCTTTGTCACTTCCCACGAGCCGGGATGTGACAAAAACTAACACTCATTCTTATGTTTAATAAATGTATTGTATAGTGTGTGTGTGGCAGACTTACAATGATGGCAAAAAGCAACATTTGAGAGTCCGCTGACCCTGGTGCTAGAGGGGGTACACAGCTGGAGGATGAATGTTTGAAGGGGTACGGGACTATAAAAAGTTTGGGAA
>NC_052311.1:9827001-9889501 GCF_016432855.1 Salvelinus namaycush | reverse complement strand
GTGTGTGTGTAATGTCATGAAGTCAGGTCAGAGCAGTCAGTGAAACACAGTAAGGAATGTGAACTTTTAAATATGAATACATCTCCAGATATTGTGCAGTTGTGACACTCATACGTGGAGTGGTAGGGTGGTTATACAGCACACTCATTCAGAGTGAGAGGTTCAATCTGCATAGCAAACCATGCTCTGTGGTATTATACTCCCCATCTGCATAGCAAACCATGTTCTGTGGTATTATACTCCCCATCTGCATAGCAAACCATGTTCTGTGGTATTATACTCCCCATCTGCATAGCAAACCATGCTCTGTGGTATTATACTCCCCATCTGCATAGCAAACCATGCTCTGTGGTATTATACTCCCCATCTGCATAGCAAACCATGCTCTGTGGTATTATACTCCCCATCTGCATAGCAAACCATGCTCTGTGGTATTATACTCCCCATCTGCATAGCAAACCATGCTCTGTGGTATTATACTGCCCATCTGCATAGCAAACCATGCTCTGTGGTATTATACTCCCCTTCTGCATAGCAAACCATGCTCTGTGGTATTATACTCCCCATCTGCATAGCAAACCATGCTCTGTGGTATTATACTCCCCATCTGCATAGCAAACCATGCTCTGTGGTATTATACTCCCCATCTGCATTGCAAACCATGCTCTGTGGTATTATACTCCCCATCTGCATAGCAAACCATGCTCTATGGTATTATACTCCCCATCTGCATAGCAAACCATGCTGTGTGGTATTATACTCCCCATCTGCATAGCAAACCATGCTCTATGGTATTATACTCCCCATCTGAATAGCAAACCATGCTCTGTGGTATTATACTCCCCATCTGAATAGCAAACCATGCTCTGTGGTATTATACTCCCCATCTGCATAGCAAACCATGCTCTGTGGTATTATACTCCCCATCTGCATAGCAAACCATGCTCTGTGGTATTATACTCCCCATCTGCATAGCAAACCATGCTCTGTGGTATTATACTCCCCATCTGCATAGCAAACCATGCTCTGTGGTATTATACTCCACATCTGCATTGCAAACCATGCTCTGTGGTATTATACTCCCCATCTGCATAGCAAACCATGCTCTGTGGTATTATACTCCCCATCTGAATAGCAAACCATGCTCTGTGGTATTATACTCCCCATCTGCATTGCAAACCATGCTCTGTGGTATTATACTCCCCATCTGCATAGCAAACCATGCTCTATGGTATTATACTCCCCATCTGCATAGCAAACCATGCTCTGTGGTATTATACTCCCCATCTGCATAGCAAACCATGCTCTGTGGTATTATACTCCCCATCTGCATAGCAAACCATGCTCTATGGTATTATACTCCCCATCTGAATAGCAAACCATGCTCTGTGGTATTATACTCCCCATCTGAATAGCAAACCATGCTCTGTGGTATTATACTCCCATCTGCATAGCAAACCATGCTCTGTGGTATTATACTCCCCATCTGCATAGCAAACCATGCTCTGTGGTATTATACTCCCATCTGCATAGCAAACCATGCTCTGTGGTATTATACTCCCCATCTGCCTAGCAAACCATGCTCTGTGGTATTATACTCCCATCTGCATAGCAAACCATGCTCTGTGGTATTATACTCCCCATCTGCATAGCAAACCATGCTCTGTGGTATTATACTCCCATCTGCATAGCAAACCATGCTCTGTGGTATTATACTCCCCATCTGCATAGCAAACCATGCTCTGTGGTATTATACTCCCCATCTGCATAGCAAACCATGCTCTGTGGTATTATACTCCCATCTGCATTGCAAACCATGCTCTGTGGTATTATACTCCCCATCACATTTACCAACCACTTCTATTTACTATAAAACATGCCTGCGTTCCTGTACTCACTCACTCACTCACTCACTCACTCACTCACTCACTCACTCACTCACTCACTCACTCACTCACTCACTCACTCACTCACTCACGTCAGTGGATGTTGATTCAGGCTTCAGTGAGTTTAAACCTTGCTCAGGCTGACAGTAATTTCTGCCTCCAAATTACATTCCAATGGGTTCATAAATCTGCCCTCTCCCTCCCTCGCTCGCTCCGGCTTTCCCCCTCTCGCTGTCTCCTTCTCTCTCCCTCTCATTCTCCTATCACCCACTCTTCCTCCCTCTTTCCAGCTCTCCCTCAGTAAATGAGAAATAGGAGGGGAGTGGGGGGTTACGTGAGTTGTTGGTTAAACAGTTAACACACACACACACACACGAGTGGAGACTCATGCTTTAACAAAGACAAACAATTAGATGTTGTGCTCACCATAACACATGCACATCATTTGCATTCTTCCACACACACACACACACACACACACACACACACACACACACACACACACACACACAGGTTTTAATGAATGTTCGTTGCACAGCACACATTGGCGCTCTAGTCAAAAATATGAAGAATGCTTTTCTCCTCATTGGTGGTAGGTAGATAGAAGTGCCCTCTGGAGAATCCTCTTTATGGGGCTAAATATTACCAGAACACACCCCAGAGTACCATACATCTCCTATACTGCTGCTCTGCGAGTGTTCTGGTAATATAGAGGACCATAAAATATTACTAGAACACACCCAGTCCATCTGTGTTACTGCCGTACAAGACCCAGTCCATCTGTGTTACTGCCGTACAAGACCCAGTCCATCTGTGTTACTGCCGTACAAGACCCAGTCCATCTGTGGTACTGCCGTACAAGACCCAGTCCATCTGTGGTACTGCCGTACAAGACCCAGTCCATCTGTGGTACTGCCGTAAAAGACCCAGTCCATCTGTGGTACTGCCGTAAAAGACCCAGTCCATCTGTGGTACTGCCGTACAAGACCCTGTCCATCGGTGGTACTGCCGCACAAGACCCAGTCCATCGGTGTTACTGCCGCACAAGACCCAGTCCATCTGTGGTACTGCCGCACAAGACCCAGTCCATCTGTGGTACTGCCGCACAAGACCCAGTCCATCTGTGGTACTGCCGCACAAGACCCAGTCCATCTGTGGTACTGCCGCACAAGACCCAGTCCATCTGTGGTACTGCCGCACAAGACCCTGTCCATCTGTGGTACTGCCGCACAAGACCCTGTCCATCTGTGGTACTGCCGAACAAGACCCAGTCCATCTGTGGTACTGCCGTACAAGACCCAGTCCATCTGTGGTACTGCCGTACAAGACCCAGTCCATCTGTGGTACTGCCGTACAAGACCCAGTCCATCTGTGGTATTGCTGCACAAGACCCAGTCCATAATGCTGTAAAAGACCCAGTCCATAATGCTGTAAAAGACCCAGTCCATAATGCTGTAAAAGACCCAGTCCATAATGCTGTAAAAGACCCAGTCCATAATACTGTAAAAGACCCAGTCCATAATGCTGTAAAAGACCCAGTCCATAATGCTGTAAAAGACCCAGTCCATAATGCTGTAAAAGACCCAGTCCATAATGCTGTAAAAGACCCAGTCCATAATACTGTAAAAGACCCAGTCCATAATACTGTAAAAGACCCAGTCCATAATACTGTAAAATACCCAGTCCATAATACTGTAAAATACCCAGTCCATAATGCTGTAAAAGACCCAGTCCATAATACTGTAAAATACCCAGTCCATAATACTGTAAAAGACCCAGTCCATAATACTGTAAAAGACCCAGTCCATAATACTGTAAAAGACCCAGTCCATAATGCTGTAAAAGACCCAGTCCATAATGCTGTAAAAGACCCAGTCCATAATGCTGTAAAAGACCCAGTCCATAATACTGTAAAAGACCCAGTCCATAATACTGTAAAAGACCCAGTCCATAATACTGTAAAAGACCCAGTCCATAATGCTGTAAAAGACCCAGTCCATAATGCTGTAAAAGACCCAGTCCATAATGCTGTAAAAGACCCAGTCCATAATGCTGTAAAAGACCCAGTCCATAATGCTGTAAAAGACCCAGTCCATAATGCTGTAAAAGACCCAGTCCATAATGCTGTAAAAGACCCAGTCCATAATGCTGTAAAAGACCCAGTCCATAATGCTGTAAAAGACCCAGTCCATAATGCTGTAAAAGACCCAGTCCATAATGCTGTAAAAGACCCAGTCCATCTCCAGTAGTACAGTGTAACTGCTGTTCTAAGTGTTGTCCTGCAGAACAGACATTCAGCAGAGGTCAGGACAATAGAGCTATCAGCCAATGAGACCCAGAGGAACCATTCTAGTCTATATTGTATTCTACTGCTACAGTACTAGCTATCCATGGCTGGATATAGGCTGTGTCAGCATGGGGGGGGGGGGGGGGGGGGGGGGGCACAGAAACACAACCACCACACCAAAATACACTACACTGACATTACTACCTCCCCACTCTACGCTACCTCCCCACTCTACGCTACCTCCCCACTCTACGCTACCTCCCCACTCTACGCTACCTCACCACTCTACGCTACCTCACCACTCTACGCTACCTCCCCACTCTACGCTACCTCCCCACTCTACGCTACCTCCCCACTCTACGCTACCTCCCCACTCTACGCTACCTCCCCACTCTACGCTACCTCCCCACTCTACGCTACCTCCCCACTCTACGCTACCTCCCCACTCTACGCTACCTCCCCACTCTACGCTACCTCCCCACTCTACGCTACCTCCCCACTCTACGCTACCTCCCCACTCTACGCTACCTCACCACTCTACGCTACCTCACCACTCTACGCTACCTCACCACTCTACGCTACCTCACCACTCTACGCTACCTCACCACACTTCGCTACGCTACCTCACCACACTACGCTACCTCACCACACTTCGCTACGCTACCTCACCACACTTCGCTACGCTACCTCACCACACTTCGCTACACTACCTCACTACACCATGCTACACTACCTCGCTACACCACGCTATACTACCTCACCACACTATGCTACACTACACTACCTCGCTACACCACACCACGCTACACTACCTCGCTACACTACCTCGCTACACTACCTCACTACACCATGCTACACTACCTCGCTACACCACGCTATACTACCTCACCACACTATGCTACACTACCTCACTACACCATGCTACACTACCTCGCTACACCACGCTATACTACCTCACCACACTATGCTACACTACACTACCTCGCTACACCACACCACGCTACACTACCTCGCTACATTACCTCACTACACTACCTCATAGCACTACGCTACCTCACCATACCACGCTACACTACCTCACCACACTACCACACCACACTACCTTATCACACTACGCTACCACACCACCTTATCACACCACGCTACCTCACCTCACCACACTACTCTACCTCACCACACATTACTACCACACCACACTACTAAAAACTCCGCTTTTACCTTTCTAGACATCTCAATCTAGTGTTCTTCAAGTCTGGTCCTTGGTGTGTGCAGGCTTTTGTTCCAGACCAGCACTAACACAACTGATTCAACAAATCAAAAGTCTTGATGTCAAGTTGAATAACTGCATCGGGTGTGTTAGTACACACCCGGAATGAAAGTCTGTGGGTCCTCATAACCAGGAGTGAAGAACAGTGCTTTAATCCTAGACTCGTCACCTTGCCACACATAACTGTCTAGTCACTGAAGCTGGAGTGTCTGTCCTTTGAAGATTAACTTGAGCATGGTTAGACTTGAGCATTCGTATTAAGCTAAACAATTATAATGGTTCTTCTGAAACCTTCCCTGCTGGTATACAGTTGACTCATTGATAAAGTAGTGAATGGCTATGACCCAAATGGCACCCTATTCCCTATATAGTGCACTGCTTTTGACCAGAGCCCTAGGGTGCCATTTGGGACACAGCCTGTGTGTGTGTATGAGTGAGGAGTCCTAGCTAACTGCCCTCTCTGTTCTCCCCACAGGGGGTGCAGTGTCAGGCTAGTCGGGCAGTGTCTCTGGGGCAAGTACCACAGACGGCGGGAGGAATATCATCTTTAGCCGCTAATCCCTACAAATTCGAGGAGAGAAAAAGTGCCTGGGTGGAAAGCGAGCAGTGTCACTATAGGCCTTAAGAGCCAGACATGATTCATTCTAATCCTCAAAGTGAAGGATAACAAGTGGCCCAGACTCCTGTGACCTCTCATCCCACCACCACCTCCTTCACCTCCACTCTGTTCGAGTCATTTCCTCTAACCTCTAAACTGTGTATCGTCCTCCATTCCCCCCAGCTGGTTCAATCTATACAGACACAGACTGACTGGATGACCATCTGGACCTATGGAAGTCAACATGAAGACAACATAAACCCACCAGCAGAGAGGCCTTGAAGACTGACTCTCCTGCCAGATGCTACTCTGGATGGGGTTGGAGGCTGTAGGCTGTTAGGCTAGCTAGGCCATGCTGCTCTCTGTGCCGTCCTCCTCTCCCATGCTGCTTCCAGGAGACCTACGGCCTACAAACATCATTATCGTCACCGCCATCTTCATCGCTCACCAATGCCACAGGAAGTACGGTGCCTCGGAGGGGACTGACTGAACCTCAACTATTACGGACAGAGTGAACTGGAAACACACACACACTCTGACTTGTCACACACACACACACACACACACACACAAACAGCCCCTTCAGCTGTGGAACAGACAAAGACAGAAGGCAAAGAGATACGAAGCACTGAGAGGGTAAGTTAAACAGGTTTCTCAAACATCATCTTCAGAGATTTGAGGTTCAACATATTTTTACAAAGTTGCTCTGTAATGTCTTAAAACATAAGCTGTCATAATTTCTCTATATTCTACTGAGATATACAGCTCATTTGTGTCATTTCAGAAGTTGTTTTGAAATTCTTAGAGCGATGCCTCAGAGAAAATAGTGAGGTAGGAAGGACAGAATCCAAATTAAAGGACAGAAAGGAAAACAGACTCACTAGGGAGGAGAGGAGGATTGGAGGAGGAGTGAGCTGGGTGGGGTCTGATTGAGCCAATCTCAGTCTGAAGGAATGGAGTGAGTGAATAAACAAAAGGATGAGGAGCTGAACAGATGAAAGAGATTATCCAAGGAGAGAGGAGAGAGATGAAAAGAGAGAGGGGAGGGAAAGGAGAGAGAGGGGGGAGGGAGAGATGAGAGAGGGGGGGAGGGAGAGATGGAGAGAGAGGGGAGAGCGAGATGAAGAGAGAGGGGGGTATGGCAGAAATAACTACATGGCCAGTTAAGTAAACAAACCCAAGAGTGAGGAAGAGTTGATATTGAAAGATGGAGTAAAGGGAGAGAGAGAGAAATGCCAGGTAGAGAGCTCAGGAAGAGAGACGGCTTAGGGAAAAGAGGAGGAAGAATGAAACATTTTAAATCATTGAGAGGAAATGTGTATGTGAGAGTCTGGCGCTGAGTCCCCCCCCGGTTTATCCCAAAGGTATGATTATGAAAGGGAGCAGGCGGGCGTCACAGAGAGCTACATGCTATTTGTTATTCATAGTGGAGACTCCAATATGTTTTTATGCTCCTTGACTTCCTCCCTCTGTTGGGTGAGCGTTGGCTGTTGCAGTACTTTGAAACCGGCTGTTTTGTGCTAAAAATACATAGACTGAAACACCTCCAGATCCAGTCTTGAATCCGGATATAACTTTATCAATCTTTATCATCATCCTGCCAAAACTCCTCCACAAGGCCCTGACGTCCATATGAGGATATCACCAGATACACAGCAGCATTACATCATTATTAATGATTCTCCTTTTAAAACCAATTCATTCAATTCTGAGTATCTCACAACCCACTGCCAGAGCCTCATCTCCTTCTCTCAGTCTGTCCATCTGTCTCTTTCAGTCCCTTGCTCTACTACTCCCTCTCATTGTTGCCATCTCTTGTTTGCTTTGCATGGATTTTGACTGGAGCCGAGGGGCAATTTTGTATGTTGTCCTGAGAGTGAAAACACACACTTGAGTGGCCCATACACTTGTGGAAAAACTTGCCTGCAGAGCATTTGTTTGTCAAATGTTCTGTCAAATCATGTCAAGCATTTCAGAGGACAGGAGAACACGCCTAAACTGCAACCCCTCGAACATACTGCACTGTACACAATAACGTGTCATCTCTTTATTTTCTGTCATATGAACAGTATGCTATAAAACTCAACTGACATTCATTTTAGTTTTTCTGAATTGTAAATTGATGGCACTCTCAAATATTCAACACCAAAAGACAAGCAGAGAAATGTAAACCGAGGAATGTATAAATGTTTTAAAAAAGGACATGTAAAACATGCACTTAAATATTTCTCGGGATTCAGAAGCTATTCACTGAATAATTTATACCACATTTGGAGAACAATAACCACTGTAGGCACACACACACACACACACACACACACACACACACACACACACACACACACACACACACACACACAATACTGTACATCTCAGTTTGTTGAGAGTGAATGTTTGTGGTTTTTCTAAATCCCAGTTACGTTGCCTCTCCGACTTGTATAACAAACTACAGACATGCATAAAGTGCCTTCGGAAAGTATTCAGACGCCTTGACTTTTTCCACATTTTGTTACGTTACAGCCTTATTTTAAAATTGATTAAATAAACATTTTCCTCAGAGATCTACACACAATACCCCATAATGACAAAGAGAAAAAACAGAAATACCTTATTTACATAAGTATTCAGACCCTTTGCTATGAGACTCGTAATTGAGCTCAGGTGCATCCTGTTTCCATTGATCATCCTTGAGATGTTTCTACAACTTGATTGGAGTCCACCTGTGGTAAATTCAATTGATTGGACATGATTTGGAAAGGCACACAACTGTCTATATAATATAGAAGGGCCCCCAGTTGACAGTGCATGTCAGAGCAAAAACCAAACCATGAGGTTAAAGGAATTGTCCGTAGAGCTCCGAGACAGGATTGTGTCGAGGCACAGATCTGGGGAAGGGTACCAAAACATTTCTGCAGCATTGAAGGTCCCCAAGAACACAATAGCCACCATCATTCTTAAATGGAAGAGGTTAGAAACCAAGACTCTTCCCAGAGCTGGCTGCCCGGTCAAACTGAGCAATCGGGGGAGAAGAGCCTTTGTCAGGGAGGTGACCAAGAACCCGATGGTCACTCTGACAGAGCTCCAGAGTTCCTCTGTGGAGATGGGAGAACCTTCCAGAAGGACAAACATCTCTGCAGCACTCCACCAATCAGGCCTTTATGGTAGAGTGGCCAGAAGGAAGCCATTCCTCAGTAAAAGGCACATGACAACCCGCTTGGAATTTGCCAAAAGGCACCTAAAGACTCTCAGATCAGGAGAAACAAGATTCTCTGTTCTGATTAAACCAAGATTAATCTCTTTGGCCTGAATGCCAAGCGTTGTCGGGAAGAAACCTTGCACCATCCCTACGGTGAAGCATGGTGGTGGCAGCATCATGCTGTGGGGATGTTTTTCAGTAGCTGGGACTGGAAGACTAGTCAGGATCGAGGCAAAGATGAACAGAGCAAAGTACAGAGAGATCCTTGATGAAAACCTGCTCCAGAGTGCTCAAGACCTCAGACTGGGGCGAAGGTTCATCTTCCAACAGGACATTGACCCTAAGCACACAGCCAAGAACGCAGGAGTGGCTTTGGGACAAGTCTCTGAATGTCCTTGAGTGGCCAGGCCAGAGTCCGGACTTGAACCCAATCAAACATCTCTGGAGAGACCTGAAAATAGCTGTCCAGCAACACTCCCCATCCAACCTGACAGAGTGAGAGGATCTGCAGAGAAGAATGGAAGAAACTCCCCAAATACAGATGTGCCAATCTTGTAATGTTATACCCAAGAAGACTCGATGTTGTAATCGCTGCCAAAGGCGCTTCAACAAAGTACTGCGTAAAGGGTCTGAATACTTGTGATTTCAGTTTTTTATTTGTAATAAATTTGCAAAAATTTCAAAAAACCTGTTTTTGCTTTATCATTATGGGGTATTGTGTGTAGATTGATGAGGAAAAAATACAATTTAATCAATTTTAGAATAAGGCTGTAACGTAACAAAATGTGAAAAAAGTCAAGGGGTCTGAATACTTTCTGAAGGCACTGTATGAATCAATTGTTGGTTTATTCAAATTTATCAAGGGGGAGAAATATGTTTTCCAGAATATTAACATCACCAATATTACCTAGGCTAATCTGATTCTAATTCCCCTTCTAATGTTTCCCCCTCATCATGAGAATTAAAACATCTAAAATCCTTTCACTAATTTTCTCTCTCTAGTTCTTCTCGTTAAACTTTATCCCATCTTTCGGTGTTCCTCTCACAAACTTCACTTCCCCTCCATGTCATTGTAAATAAGAATTTGTTCTTAACTGACTTGCCTAGTTAAATAAAGGTTAAATAAAAATAAACAAAATAAAACAAGTCTGTCCCTCGCCCACTCTCACCCTCTCCAATGTCCCTTCCTCTTCTGGTTGGTAGGAGGGACCCATATTATCCTGACAGCTTCTGGTTGGTAGGAGGGACCCATATTAGCCTGACAGCTTCTGGTTGGTAGGAGGGACCCATATTATCCTGACAGCTTCTGGTTGGTAGGAGGGACCCATATTATCCTGACAGCTTCTGGTTGGTAGGAGGGACCCATATTATCCTGACAGCTTCTTGTTGGTAGGAGGGACCCATATTATCCTGACAGCTTCTGGTTGGTAGGAGGGACCCATATTATCCTGACAGCTTCTGGTTGGTAGGAGGGACCCATATTATCCTGACAGCTTCTTGTTGGTAGGAGGGACCCATATTATCCTGACAGCTTCTGGTTGGTAGGAGGGACCCATATTATCCTGACAGCTTCTGGTTGGTAGGAGGGACCCATATTATCAGGACAGCTTCTGGTTGGTAGGAGGGACCCATATTATCAGGACAGCTTCTGGTTGGTAGGAGGGACCCATATTATCAGGACAGCTTCTGGTTGGTAGGAGGGACCCATATTATCCTGACAGCTTCTGGTTGGTAGTAGGGACCCATATTATCAGGACAGCTTCTGGTTGGTAGGAGGGACCCATATTATCCTGACAGCTTCTGGTTGGTAGGAGGGACCCATATTATCAGGACAGCTCCACTCTATTGGGCCCAGCGACTATTCATACACTCAAACACTTTCTTTGTTCAAACACCCAACAGAAGACATCACATCACTAAAACTTGAAGACAACACATTTACACAACACAAGAATTTCAAAATCCGGATAGAAATGAGCTGTAACTCTTATTCTTTCTCTTTCCTAAAGTACAACGACTCTCAAAACTCATTAACTCTCTGTCTCTCTCCCACTCACAGAGGGCGGGATTATGGCTGCCGAGAGTCTGACCGAGCTCCGTGATTGGCTCTTTCTGCTCCTCCTGTGCCTGACTCTATTGGCCGAGATGCTGGAGTTGGCGGCGGCAGCAGTTGCCATGGAGGAAGGCGAGGAAGACTTCCCGTGCCCGTCAGTGTGCCGGTGTGACGAGGGCTTTGTCTACTGTAACGACCGGATCCTGAGCATGATCCCTCCTCTACCGTTAACAGCTACCGTTCTCTACCTACAGAGCAACCGGTTGGCCAACTCCGGCCTGCCGGCGTCGTTAGAGCGCAGCAGTAGTATCCGTGTGGTCTACCTTTACGCCAACCAACTAGACGAGTTTCCTATACACCTGCCGCCGTCGCTACGGGAACTACACCTGCAGGACAACAACATTCGGACGTTGCCGCGCACGGCGTTGGCCAGGTTACCGTTGCTAGAGAGGCTACACCTGGACGACAACTCCATCTCCACAGTGAGCATTCAGGAGCGGGCCTTCTCCGGTACGCCGCGGCTGAGGTTACTCTTCCTCTCCCGGAACCACCTGTCCAGCATCCCAGCCGGCCTCCCGGCTTCTTTAGAGGAGCTGAGATTAGACGACAACCGCATCAACACCATCCCCACCCACGCCTTCCGGGGCCTGGCCTCACTGAGACGCCTGGTCCTGGACGGGAATCTCCTGGCCAACACCCGCATCGCCGACGACACCTTCTCCCGCCTGGCCAACCTCACGGAGCTGTCGCTGGTCCGCAACGCCCTGCAGGCCCCGCCCATCAACCTGCCCAGCACACACCTGATGAGGCTGCACCTGCAGGACAACGGACTGATTCACATGCCCCGGGGGACCCTGGACGGGATGAGGAGGCTACAGCGGCTGGACCTGTCAGGTAACCAACCAGCCTGATGCTACCTGAGCCTGATCAGCCCCACATTAGACATTTTATTATCCCAAGGCCAAAAAAGTCTAAATAATAGTGCCGTTATCCAATACATAATTATGATACAGGCTACTGCACATTATATATATAAAATAAGGAAACCTACGAAAGCCAGATGGAGATGTGTAAATTGGATGTGCATTCAGTCCTTATATTACTGCTATGCTGCAGCAAATGTATTTCTACCGTCCACAAGGAAAGAAGTTACCATGATGAGATGATACATGCATTGTGAACTCTTCATACTGAGATGCGCTGTCTGTACCCACCCTAAGAGTTGATGATTGATCATGCAGATAGCAGAGAGTAGGCCATGGCCCGTAGAGAAGACAGATTTAGATATTGCATATAATTTAACACTTCCATTTCAAGTCATGCTGTTCATAAAAATAACATTTGAATTTACCGGTTTCTTGCAGTTATTTATAAAATCGGGAAAAGGGAGTGGGTTTGGGTGGTAAATCTCGGTAACCCGGTTCCCACTATTCAACCTTAATTAGATCAGATGAAAATAGTTTGCTTAGGATTCTAGTTAAGATCTGACATTGCTCTGAGTCTAGACATATACTCTGTATATTGCAGAGTAACTTTAGTGAACTATTCATAAAATTAGCAGCAGATGAGCATATTATTCTACATCAGGTGCCTTACGTAGAGTGACTTGTGTCCACTTCCATGCCTGCAGGGAACAACCTGACCACTCTGGCCCGGGGGCTGCTGAGGGACACGGACGGCCTGGAGCTGTTGCTGCTCCGGGGGAACCCCTGGTACTGTGGCTGCAACCTGCGCTGGCTCCACACTTGGCTGTATGGCCGCGGGGCGGCGGTGATAGTACGGGGCCTGACCTGCCACGGGCCGGAGGCGGTGCGAGGCCAGGCCCTCAGGGACCTCTCTGGGCTCATGGACCAGTGTGAAGGCCCCCCAGGAGGGGTGAACAGTGTGGGGGGTAGAGGAGGAGGTGGTCTGGGACTTGACACTGTCACTAGTACTACCACCTTTCCCCCCACCCAGGGCTCTCTGTTCACCCTCAGAGCCATACGGCCGGGCCTGGTGAAGCCATTACCACCGGGAGGAGAGGCAGGAGGTCATGCCTCACACAACGCTCTAGAACTCACCGTGAAGCCTCTGTCGGCGGACAGTGTGCAGGTGACGTGGCTGTGCCCGCGGCCGGCGCCCTCCTTCCGGCTGTCGTGGCTGAGGCTGGGCAGCAGCGCCGCTCTGGGTTCCATCACAGAGACGCTGGTCCCCGGGGAGAGACAGCAGTACCTACTGACCCAGCTCACGCCACGATCACACTACCTCATCTGCCTGCTCCCCCTGCGCTCCACCTCCTCCCACTCTGGAGGGTCACAGAGAGGACAGCAGCAGGAAAAGGACACAACAGACCAGACCCCTGTCTGCTCTCAGATAGAGACGGGGGAGGCTCTGCGCCCCGAGGGGGGAGACGGGGGTGAGGACTCGGACACAGAGATGGCAGCCCTCCCCCTGGCCGAGATCATCGGCGGAGCCACGGCCCTGGTCTCCCTCATACTCATCTTCGGCATCTTCTGCTGGTACGGCCAGCGCGCCGGGTATGTCTCCGGGGAAACAGACTCCTATGGGGTCAGAGGTCAGCGCGGGGTCGGGAAGCCGTACGATGACTACGTGGAGTCGGGTACTAAGAAGGACAGCTCCATCCTGGAGATCAGGAGCCCCGGCTTTGCCATGACGCCCATGATGACCCATCAGCCACTGCAACCCAAAGGAGGGGAGGATGTGACCTACGTGCACACCATCTTCCCCTCAACGCACAGTAACGGCACCTACCGGAGCAACCAGAGTCACAACGGCATCATCACCCAACTGGGTCACACGGCAGGCTACGGGACCAACCAGGGTTACCGGGAGCAAGGGATGATCCCGGATATAGATTACACCTACACGTGATGACATCATCTCAGACACACTTCTCCCACCCCCACCGGTTGGATGCCGTTCTAAGGATACGGTTCCAGCAGGCGGTTGGTTGGTTGGTCTCCTTGGTTCCAAAGTACCCTCTGTGCCTCCTCAGTTCTGCTCTGAATCTTATTGATCTGTTACTAGCTGACTGGCTTGGGTTGCTGTGTCCCCACAGGGCCACCCCACATGTTAGCTGGGTGACAGAGGTGTTTCAGTGCTTCTCATGTTTATACATTGTTTTGAGGTCTCAGTATCTTTACAGCTACTGTACTCTTCATTCTATTCCATAAAAGACAGTAGTTTGAGGTGGATGTTTAGGCGTAGGCAGACGCTAAAAGGCAAATATAGTCCAGAGAGAAACACTTGTGTAGACTGCTACACTATATATATATATATACAAAAGTATGTGGACACCCTTTCAAATTAGTGGATTCGGCTATTTCAGCCATACCCGTTGCTGACAGGTGAATAAAATCAAGCACACAGCCATGAAATCTCCATAGACAAACATTGGCAGTAGAATGGCCTTCCTGAAGAGCTCAGTAACTTTCAATGTGGCACCGTCATTGGATGCCACCTTTCCAACAAGTCAGTTCTTCAAATTTCTGTCCTGCTAGAGCTGCCCCGGTCTACTGTATGTACTGTTATTGTGAAGTGGGAATGTCTAGGAGCAACAATGGCTCAGCTGCAAAGTGGTAGGCCACACAAGCTCACAGAACAGGACCGCCGAGTGCTGAAGCTCGTAAAAATGGCCTGTCCTTGGTTGCAACACTCACTACAGAGTTCTAAACTGTCTCTGGAAGCAACGTCAGCACAAGAACTGTTAGTCGGGAGCTTCATTAAATGGGTTTCCATGGCCGAGCAGCCGCACACAAGCCTAAGATCACCACGCGCAATGCCAAGTGTCGGCTGGAGTGGTGTAAAGCTCGCCGCCATTGGAGTCTGGAGCAGTGGAAACGCGTACTCGAGAGTGATCACGCTTCACCATCTGGCAGTCCAAGGACGTATCTGGGTTTGGCGGATGTCAGACGAACGCTACCTGCCCCAATGCACAGTGCCAACTGTAAAGTTTGGTGGAGGAGGAATAATGGTCTGGTGATGGTGATTTTGGAATGAGATGTTAGACGAGCAGGTGTCCACATACTTTTGGTCATGTAGTGTATACAACTACCTACTTCTGTATGCGCTGTGTAGACACACGGGTAAAGGGTTTGATGGTACTAGTCACAACAACTCATCACTGACTGACAGAAAATATATATGTTCCCATCTTAGACCTCTACTTTTCTCTTTCCCCTCTTGTTTTTATATTTTATTTCTCTGTTTATTTTGTGCTGCAGAGAGAGAGGGAACGAGAGAGAGATAACTTTGTTCTAGCTGAGAAGAGCTGATAGCAGCTCTGAGGGACATGGGCTCCTACTGCAGCGCTGCCTGCCTGGGGACTCTAATGAGAGGGAGAGATAGGAGTAAGCAAAGGGAGGTTAAAAAGAGAGACGGAATAATTGAGGAAGGGGGGGATAATAAAAGAGGGAAAGGGTGAAAAGGAAGAATATAGACCCTGATCCTTCGAGAGAGAGATAAAGAGAGAGGGAGAAAAAGTAGGAAGCGAGATAGACAAAAGAGGGAGAGCAAAGGGAGAACTAATGGTAGAGGGAAACTGTGAAAAGGGTAGGAATATAGCTAGGCCCTGATCCAAACCCTGCTACTTCTTAACAGGACCAGGTTATTTCTACTTGACCTATCACTGATATTTTAGTACAGGAAGGAGCAGAAAGTGAAGAGAGTGTATTCATCAAACGTGCCCATCTTTAAAGACATAAAATTGTTATTACAAGGTCATGGAATAAAATAATTGCACATATTGGCGTTTCCCTTAACATACAGAACACCAATATTAAAGGATATATCCTCTTGCTTATTGCATGTCATCATAATATGAACGGCAAAGGCATGTTAACTGGACAATCATACAGAAATGTCTGCAATCAAATTAAGTAAATCACCCCAAAGTAAAAGGCATTTTCTATTGGTTGCGATCAGGAAAGATGAAGAAAAAAAAACATGCGTTTACAGTGATGTACACATTTACCACACAAACATCTGAACACAGCAAGCTGTAATAGCCGTACCATTATATCTACTTAGTAGCTACTTAGTAGCTCTGTGTGCATCATAGTCAGTCATTCAGATCCAGCGACACAGACACAGTCAGGTCACACAGGTAGGGGGGGGGGGGGGGGGGATTTCCGTAGAAATCATGGATGAACCAAACTGCAGCACTGTGCATCTCTGCACTCTAATCACACACTCGGAAGTGTATTTCTGTCAATCTACGTATATTATAACAATGTTCTGGCCTCTCAATCACAACTGAATCACAACGGAGAGAAGAGTAAAGAGAGTGATGGGAAAAGGAGGGAGAGAAAGAAAAGAGATTGTTAGAGTGAGTTATGTATAGACTATAGTTTTTATTATAAAAAAAGTGCTGATTGGCCACGGGTATGATAAAACATGTATTTTTCCTGTTCTAATTACATTTGTAACCAGTTTATAATAGCAATAAGACACCGCGGGGGTTTGTGGTATATGGCCAATATACCACGGCTAAGGAGTTTTTCCAGGCGCTCCACGTTGCGTCGTACATATGAACAGCTCGTAGCCGTGGTATATTGGCCATATACCACACCCCCTCGTACATTATTGCTTAAATATACCATGCTAAACTTAATTAGCCTTATGTCTTTTTCCAATCCAAAACTCCAGTGGGAAAAGCATTCTGGGGAAGAGAAAAGATCTAGAGCCTTCTTTACGGTCTTAGAAACCTTTCCTTTAAATACGCTCAGCTTTTCACAAAGTCTTATGTATAAATCTAAACAGTGAGAACTGTTTGTTTGGTTTCTTTGATTTTCTATGCGAATAAAAAAAATATTGGTAAAACTTCAAATGTTTTCATATGCGTTTTATTGGGAGGTGGTGGGTTGTGTTAAATTATACTGTACAAATAAACTGGCAGAATATTAGGGAGAATCAAGTTAACTTAAATATACTGAACAAAAATATAAACGCAACAATTGACGATTTTACTGAGTTACAGTTCATATAAGGAAATCAGCCAATTGAAATTGGCTGATTACGGATTTCACATGACTGGGCAGGGGCTTAGCCAAGGGTGGGCCTGGGAGGGCATAGGCCCACCCACTTGGGAGCCAGGTCCAACCCTGGGGAGCCAGGCCCAGCCAATCAGAATGAGTTTTTCCCCACAAAAGGGCATTATTTCAGACAGAAATACTCTGTCTGGGTGGCTTGTCTCTGACGATCCCACAGGTAAAGAAGTTGGATGTGGAGGTTCTGGGCTGAAGTGACTACAAATGGTCCGCGATTGTGAGGCCGGTTGGACATACTGCCAAATTCTCTAAAATGACGTTGAAGGCGGCTTATGGTAGAGAAATTAGCATTCAATTCTCTGGCAAGAGCTTTGGTGGATATTCCTGCAGTCAGCATGCCAATTGCATGCTCCCTCAAAACATGAGACATCTGTGGCATTGTGTTTGACAAAACTGTCACGCCTGTTCCTGCTCCCCCTCTCTGGCGCCAGGCGGCCCATCATTACGCACACCTGTTACCATCGTTACGCGCATCAGCGCTTCATTGGACTCACCTGGACTCCATCACTTATTGATTGCCTCCCCTATATCCGTCTATTCCTCATCCCTGTGTCAGCATTAATGTTGTTTGTTCCACCTGTCCAGACGCTGTCCTTGTTTTGTTTCATGTCGGTTATTTATTAAATATTCACTCCCTGTACTTGCTTCTCGTCTCCCAGCGTCAGTCCTCACAGAATGCTGACACCACATATTGGAAGCTTCAGAGTTTTTTCGCCCGGCTCCCCGGTCTCCCCCACGTTCCTCCCCCCGGGCTCCTCCACATCCCGCCTCGCCCGGCTCCCCCACATCCCGCCTCCCCCACATCCCGCCTCGCCCGGCTCCCCCACATCCCGCCTCCCCCACGCCTCACCCGGCTCCCCCACGCCTCGCCACGATTATCTTGAGAAACGCTCACCAACAGGGAAGTAAACAAACATTTGAGAGAAATAAGCTTTTTGTGCTTATGGAAAATGTATGGGATCTTTTATTTCAGCTCATGAAACATGGGACCAACACTTTATATGTTGCGTTTATATTTTTGTTCAGTATACATAATGCGGCAGAGTGATGTTCATTAAATATACTCTCTGAATACATAGTAGCTGTGTTATTACTGACTAGATTTAGTAGCCTTAGGAAGCTACTCCCTATCGATTTGTGTGTGTTTGTATCCGCATGCTCTGGAGCGTGCGTGTGTATCTAGTCTACATAGTCTGTCTGTATGTTAACGTGAGGACATGCCTCCCCTTCTAAGTGAGTACTAATGCTGTAAGCACAAATCATTATAACAAGCCAGAGAGGGTATAAGTGTCTATCTCAGACAAACAGTTTGTGTAACACAGTACAGGGTGTGTGTGTGTGTGTGTACTATATGTTTGTTTGTTTCAAGTTTTATTAGTCGTACGGGATACACATGGTATACACCGTCCAACAAAATGCTTACTTGCAGTTTCCTTCGACAATGTAGTGCTGAGTGACTAACCAAAATGTCTGTTATTTGACCTACCTTGGTTTAATTATTTGAATTACATTTCGTTAGTTGCTTTTCTGTGACCTCAATGCGCAGTTTCTCTAGAAATAAATCAAATCAAGCCCGAACTGTGCGATGTAGTAGGGATTTGTAGTTTCCAACAGGCCAATATTCTACATAGTTTAGCGCAGAAAACGTGGTGATTAACTACAACGACCATAATCCATTGCGCACCTACTTGTCCGGTCTGTGTGCTGCAGACCAGAGAGGGAGAGAAGAGACTGAAGACCTGCAATCGAGAGGGATTGAGAGCAGTTGCGTTGCAAGGTATCTCTACCTGAAAATACATGATCTAAGTGATTAATGATTGGTACTCAGCAGTCATAAAAGTATGCCTTATTTACTTTGAAGAATTACTAAAATAGTGATTTTGTCAGACAGCATAGAGATGAGATGATGACTTGGAATAAAATAATAAAGTCATCAAATAAAACAAATGTAATATACATAACAACAATTCAAGTAATGTGAGTACATGTTCAATCACTACCACCATGGGACTTTTATTCATAGTTTTATTCTGTGTTGTTACAGCACTCAACCCATATAATACATAGTGCATTCAATGTTTTTTAAAAAGTATCGAAAACAAAATCGAAAACCGGGATAATTATTTTTGGAGTCAAACCTCAAAAAGCACTAAATCGCTCAACACTACGACAATGCAACAACAATATGAAATCAAAGATAACAATACGGACATAAAGTAAATGGCGCAGTAGAATAGGGCTGACCCGATTTAGTCGACTGGTCGATTGTTTGGTCGATAGGATGTTTGTCGACCGATATTTCTTTAGTCGAGCAGTGGCAATAATAATAATTTTAAAAAAAAAGGTATGGTGCACAAGACACCTGTGTAATTCGCACCGGTCTCAGTGGACTAAATCATTGTGGAGGTCACGGGGATGGAACAGTCCATCACTAAGACATGTGATACTGAAATTGTATATGGTTATATTATGTTCAAATAATGGTGCAATATTAATAAATCTAATATTATTTTATAACAAATGTGCTTTGTCCATCATTGGATACGGTCGCTGTCCACCGCTCTGAAACAATCTTCAGTGAGCCGTAGAACTGGCACCTTTCCCTATGTTGCTATGTGCATAATAGCAGAGTTAACCAGCATATTGGGATCGAGAACAATGCGGCGGAGGCAGCAGCAGAGACCAGGAAACATTCCTTGCCTTAGCCTAATTATCTAAGAAAATCCAAACTTAATTAGGTCTATAATCAATAGCCTAAATGTCAAACGTGCCTGGCTTTATAAATCATCCATATATATCTCCAGAAATAAGACAGATCCTGCTTCTGTTGCCTGTTTGAGTGTTTGTTTAATAACTTACTGATTCCGTGAGCATCAAGCCTCATGCAGCAGCAAAATGTTGCATAAAGCAATTTCCCAAATTTGGCTGTTTTTAAAGGCTTTACAATTTGTTTTTCATTAGAACAGACTGGTATTACTTATAATTAGATTTGTTTACACTGTTTCAAACAGGCAGAACAATGATCCTGTAATCTAACAGCACCTGTTTGTCACACATAATATAACCACAGCTCTCACTCCTATACCCTCCTTTTTCTTCATCTCCTTATTGTTATTATTACGATCAATATAATAATAAGTCATGTCGTTATCATTAGTAGGCTTTGTATAGTAGCTTGTATAAACACTATCGAGCTGTCACGTGTTACTGTGTTCTGATGGCTTGTAGATAGAAACTGTCTGTTGGTATCAGACCTCATACCATCTCCCCGACGGTAAGGGCATGTGTGTGTGTGTGTGTGTGTGTGTTTGTGTGTGCGTGCACCAGCCATCTAATCTCTGAAACCTTTCAGTGAGCTAGCCCATGTGATTGTGCTCTTCCTGTCCATTTAACTACCTCTCACTGAGTAGCACTAATCGCAGTACAATACAAAACTGACAACCTTTGGCAATGACATTCAATTGATACAAATTAATTCCGTTCCTAGTAAAGTAGCAGGAGAGAGAATGCACACTGCTCCAGCATCAGGAGAGCTCTCGGGCAACACAGCCTCTCTCCGACCTACAGAATAAACACTGACTCATTTCCGCCTCTTACAGATTTGCCGACCCTACTTAACGACAGGAATAGAAAAGGAAAAGTATGAGCACAGAACAATACAACCTTGTAGGATGGGTTCCTCTAGCATTTCTCATGGGAGTTTCATCCTCATCTCTGAAGAGGGTTTGTTAGCGCTTAGAATGAGCAAGTCAAGCATGCCGACAGGGTTAAAAGGGGGTGAGAGCACCGATCACAATACTACCCATGTCGGTTGTGGCAACATTGTTTATGGTTTTGTTGTACTCGATTCCCGATTTTCATGACTTGCGACTCAACTTGGATTCGACCTTCTCGGACTCGGACTCGCCTTCTCGACCTTTGGTAACTCGGACTCGCCTTTCTGTGACTTGTATTTGCACTTGGACTGGATAGGCTAATTTGATAAGCAGACTATTAGCAGCACTGGGTGGGCAGAGAAGCAAGGGTTCTGTTCTCTAGCTGTGGGAAGGATGCACCACACCCAGCACACGCAGCCTACATCAGCTGGTGAGCTGCGGGGGAGCATGCGATGATTGTGGGCAGAGAGGCAGGCAGGCTCCGCATCCGATCATAAGCTACACACCACGCAAACAAACCTCTTGCTTCCCCTTAACTATTAGTCACCAGCCTACTATTTAGCTTTGCCTGGTTAAGAAACACAAACTGCTTAACGAAATTGAAAACAATACTAGTACTGAGTTTAATAGTGTTTTTTCCGCATAAAAGTGTATATATATATATATATATATATATAAAACTCAGCAAAAAAAAAAGAATCCTCTCACTGTCAACTGCGTTTATTGTCAGCAAACTTAACATGTGTAAATATTTGTATGAACATAACAAGATTCAACATCTGAGACATTAACTGAACAAGTTCCACAGACATGTGACTAACAGAAATGGATTAATGTGTCCCTGAACAAAGGGGGGGGGGGGGGAAATCAAAAGTAACAGTCAGTATCTGGTGTGGCCACCAGCTGCATTAAGTACTGCAGTGCATCTCCTCCCCATGGACTGCACCAGATTTGCCAGTTCTTGCTATGAGATGTTACCCCACTCTTCTACCAAGGCACCTGCAAGTTCCCAGACATTTCTGGGGGAATGGCCCTAGCCCTCACCCTCCGATCCAACAGGTCCCAGACGTGCTCAATGGGATTGAGATACGGGCTCTTCACTGGCCATGGCAGAACATTGACATTCCTGTCTTGCAGGAAATCACGCACAGAACGAGTAGTATGGCTGGTGGCATTGTCATGCTGGAGGGTCATGTCAGGATGAGCCTGCAGGAAGGGTACCACATGAGGGAGGGGGATGTCTTCCCTGTAACGCACAGCGTTGAGATTGCCTGCAATGACAACAAGCTCAGTTCGATAATGCTGTGACACACCACCCCAGACCATGACGGACCCTCCACCTCCAAATTGATCCCTCTCCAGAGTACAGGCCTCGGTGTAACGCTCATTCCTTCGACGATAAACGCGAATCCGACCATCACCCCTGGTGAGACAAAACCGCGAATCGTCAGTGAAGAGCACTTTTTGCCAGTCCTGTCTGGTCCAGCGACGGTGGGTTTGTGCCCATAGGCGACGTTGTTGCCGGTGATGTCTGGTGAGGACCTGCCTTACAACAGGCCTACAAGCCCTCAGTCCAGCCTCTCTCAGCCTATTTTTTTACATTTTTTATTTCACCTTTATTTAACCAGGTAGGATAGTTGAGAACAAGTTCTCATTTACAACTGCGACCTGGCCAAGATAAAGCAAAGCAGTGCGACACAAACAACACAGAGTTACACATGTACTAAACAAACGTACAGTCAATAACACAATAGAAAAAAGTCTATATACAGTGTGTGCAAATGGCGTGAGGTGGTAAGGCAATAAATAGGCCATAGTAGCGAAGTACAATTTAGCAAATTAACACTGGAGTGATAGATGTGCAGATGATGATGTGCAAGTAGAAATACTGGTGTGCAAAAGAGGAAAAAAGTAAATAAAAACAATATGGGGATGAGGTAGGTAGATACAGATGGGCTGTGTACAGCTGCAGCGATCGGTTAGCTGTTCAGATAGCTGATGTTTGAAGTTAGTGAGGGAGATATAAAAGTCTCCAACTTCAGCGATTTTTGTCCAAACAGTAAAAAATGTAATTAAAATAAAACATCACAAGTATTTTGGGGGGGATGGTAAAACATTTTCAGTGTAAACTTGAACGACTAAAATCAGATATAAATAAAGTAGGTCGAAAAGATAATGGACCTAGTGCTGTGGCGGTCATGACATTTTGTCAGCCTGTGATTGTCAGCCTGTGATTGTCAGCCTGTGATTGTCAAACAAATAACTGTCAGTCTCATGGCAATTGACTGTTAATTAACAAACACATTTAGCATCTCCTTGCTTCCAGGCATACTTTAGCCTACAAGTTACTGATGCAGACCTTTGGAACATCTACAGTTTAACAAGTCTAATAAATCCATGTAATATAGCCTACACCATAACAATAAATCCTTTTATTTATTTTAGACAGGTCTAAAGAAACATGATATGAAGAAAATGTAGTCTATTTCAGAAGAACATACTCTGAGTGGTCCTTATGTTAGGTCCTGATGTGGCTATGGCATATGGCTGTGTATTTGCTTAGAATTCCGTGGCATTATTTTTTATAGTCGAACACAATTGAACAAAGCTGAATAAAATAGAAAGGATATTTTCTACAAATGCTTTCCAAGGAAGTGTGCGCACATGCGGCTGTTCTGTGTTGAGTGGTTAACAAAGAAACAGGTCCTCCTATATGCTATATATACAGTTATTTCTGTAACTCTAGTTGTGATCCAAAACATTGGGCTATATGTTTTGATTTGTAATACATTCTGAGGCTGCATGATGCAACTAATGATGATTTGAAAAAAGTTGCATGAAATGCATGAGCTCTGCTTTGTTTCTTGCACACGCTTAATCAGTTTCTCATTCACCATTAGACCAGTACTTGATTATATTCTCACCAGGCCTCGAAATTCCTGGCGGCATACCCCTTGTGTGGCTGTAATGCTCCCTAAAAAATCCATGCCTTTTGCGGACAAAGTGGCCGTTGTGCCCTTGGGCTGAATATAATAATTATAATTCCCTTCTCCCAGCTGCCATGCTCCGAAGCACCTCTCACTCACATGGCTCTCTCAGATCTCAATTCTTATTAGCCAACGCCCATCACGAGATCGGTTCCTTCTCACAGGCATCTCAGCATCTCTTCACTTGTAGCTAAGAAGTAAGCTACAAGTGAAGACTAACACATCGGAGACGCAACTGTGCTAGTTCCTCTTATCCAATTCTGTGGTGCATATTGAAGATGTTAGAAGAACTGTCCTCATTTACTTTTTGTCAGCCAACAAGATGAGTAGGCCTAACAAACAGCAAAATAACTAGCCTATGTCAATCTACTATCCCCCATAGTACAAATGTTGACCTATTCTATTATTCAACTTGTCCCTCTGTGCAAGAAATGCATATTCCAAACAGACTCTTGGACAGTTGTGGGATGCGATAGATCCCAAATTATTACAACCACTCGCATCAAAAAAACATTTTAAAAGCATTGAGGCTGATGCAACAGATCAGAACGTTTAGCTTAAAATGTTGATAAACTATTAGGCTATTTCTTCACATTATAAGCACAGCAACGCTGTGTAAGTGCGAATATTCCAAAATGAAAATAGCGGGAAAACACTGCTGTCAAAAGTGACCGCTAATGTGATTATGCATGTAATTATTTATTTTTATTATAAAGGTGCATTTTTATGGTGAAAAGTATCTTCCCCAAACTTGAAACTCAGGTGCCGCTTATGTATGCCAGTTAGGCTACACTGGTTGATAAGCAGATTAATGTGCTTCATTTTAAGAAGTTATTTGGCCACTTTAGTTGTGATACAAACCGTATCAAAACATATAGGCCTATGTGCTAGGCTATATGAGGTGTGTGACTAGGATTTGAAAAAGTCGCAAGGAAAAGGCATGCGCTGTTTCTTGCCGCATTCACAAGTGATAATACATCACTCACAAGTGATAATACATCACTCACAAGTGATAATACATCACTCAAGTGATAATACATCACTCACAAGTGATAATACATCACTCACAAGTGATAGGCTAATATTGTCAAAAATACATGTAATCTCTGCACTTAAATACAGAATGGAGGATGCTTTCCCATGGTTTATTTTCATGTCAGCCAGGTAGGATGCAAATGAATTACTTAAAAATCATACAATGTGATTTTCTGGATTTTTGTTTTAGATTCCGTCTCTCACAGTTGAAGTGTACCTATGATAAAAAGTACAGACCTCTACATGCTTTGTAAGTAGGAAAACCTGCAAAATCGGCAGTGTATCAAATACTTGTTCTCCCCACTGTATATCTCACTGATCATCCCCAAAGCCAACACCTCATTTGGCCGCCTTTCCTTCCAGTTCTCTGCTGCCAGTGACTGGAACGAATTGCAAAAATCGCTGAAGTTGGAGACTTTTATTTCCCTCACCAACTTTGAACATCAGCTATCTGAGCAGCTAACCGATCACTGCAGCTGTACATAGTCCATCTGTAAATAGCCCACCCAATCTACCTACCTCATCCCCATACTGTTTTTATTTTATTTACTTTTCTGCTCTTTTGCACACCAGTATCTCTACTTGCACATCATCATCTGCTCATTTATCACTCCAGTGTTAATCTGCTAAATTGTAATTATTCACTCCTATGGCCTATCTCCTCATGCCTTTTGCACACACTGTATATAGACTTTCTTATTTCTACTGTGTCATTGACTTGTTTATTGTGTTATTGGCTTGTTTATTGTTTACTCCATGTGTAACTCTGTGTTGTTGTCTGTGTCACACTGCTTTGCTTTATCTTGGCCAGGTCGCAGTTGCAAATAAGAACTTGTTCTCAACTAACCTACCTGGTTAAATAAAGGTGACTTTTTTTTGTTATACATTTGGTGGAGGATTAGTTTTTCCAGCAGGACAATGCTCCATGCCACACAGCCAGGTAAATCAAGGTGTGGATGGAGGACCACCAGATCAAGACCCTGTCATGGCCAGCCCAGTCTCCAGACCTGAACCCCATTGAAAACCTCTGGAATGTGATCAAGAGGAAGATGGATAGTCACAAGCAATCAAAAAAAGCCGAGCTGCTTGAATTTTTGCACCAGGAGTTGCATAAAGTCTACTAGCATCAATGTGAAAGACTGGTGGAGTGCCTGCCAAGACGCATGAAAGCTGTGATAGAAAATCAGGGTTATTCCACCAAATAGTGATTTCTGAACTCTTCCTAAGTTAAAACATTAGTATTGTGTTGTTTAAAAATGAATATGAACTTATTTTCTTTGCATTATTCGAGGTCTGACAACACTGCTTTGTTATTTTGACCAGTTGTCATTTTCTGCAAATAAATGCTCTAAATGACAATATTTTTATTTGGAATTTGGGAGAAATGTTGTCAGTAGTTTATAGAATAAAATAAAAAAATTAATTTTACCAAAACACATACCTATAAATAGTAAAAGCAGTGGTGTCCTAATTTTTTACTGAGCTGTGTATATATACACACACAGTGGCAAGAAAAAGTATGTGAACCCTTTGGAATTACCTGGATTTCTGCAGAAATGTGTCAAACTTTGATCTGATCTTCATCAAAGTCATAACAATAGACAAATACAGTCTGCTTAAACTAATAACACACAAACAACTATACGTTTTTTGTCTTTATTGAACACACTGTGTAAACATTCACACAGTGCAGGGTGGAAAAAGTATGTGAACCCTTGGATTTAATAACTGGTTGACCCTCCTTTGGCAGCAATAACAACCAAACGTTTTCTGTAGTTGCGGATCAGACTGCACAACGGTCAGGAGGAATTTTGGACCATTCCTCTTTACAAAACTGTTTCAGTTCAGCAATATTCTTAGGATGTCTGGTGTGAACCGCTCGAGACCACAGCATTTTAAAATTGGGTTGAGGTCAGGACTCTGACTGGGCCACTCCAGAAGGCGTATTTTCTTCTGTTGAAGCCATTCTGTTGTTGATTTACTTCTGTGTTTTGGGTCGTTGTCCTGTTGCATCACCCAACTTCTGTTGAGCTTCAACTGGCAGACAGATAGCCTTACATTCTCCTGCAAAATGCCTTGATAAACTTGGGAATTAATTTTTCCATCGATGATAGCAAGTTGTCCAGGCCCTGAGGCAGCAAAGCAGCCCCAAACCATGATGCTCCCTCCACCATACTTTACAGTTGGGATGAGGTTGGTGTGCTGGTCCTTTTTTTCTCCACACATAATGTTGTGTGTTCCTTCCAAACAACTCAACTGTAGTTTCCTCTGTCCACAGAATATTTTGCCAGTGGCGCTGTGGAACATCCAGGTGCACTTTCGCAGACTTCAGATGTGCAGCAATGTTTGTTTTGGACAGCAGTGGCTTCTTCCGTGGTGTCCTCCCATGAACACCATTCTTGTTTAGTGTTTTACGTATCGTAGACTCGTCAACAGAGATGTTAGCATGTTCCAGAGATTTCTGTAAGTCTTTAGCTGACACTCTAGGATTCTTCTTAACCTCATTGAGCATTCTGCACTGTGCTCTTGCAGTCATCTTTGCAGGACGGCCACTCCTAGGGAAAGTAGCAACGGTGCTGAACTTTCTCCATTTATAGACAATTTGTCTTACCGTGGACTGATGAACATCAAGACTTTTAGAGATACTTTTGTAATCATTTCCAGCTTTATGCAAGTCAACAATTCTTAATCTTAGGTCTTCTGAGATCGCTTTTGTTCGAGGCATGGTTCACATCAGGCAATGCTTCTTGTGAATAGCAAACTCAAATTTTGTGAGTGTTTTTAATAGGGCAGGGCAGCTCTAACGAACATCTCTAATCTCGTCTCATTGATTGGACTCCAGGTTAGCTGACTCCTGACTCCAATTATCTTTTGGAGAAGTCATTAGCCTAGGGGTTCACATAATGTACTTTTTCCAACCTACACTGCGAATGTTTAAATGATGTATTCAATATAGACAAGAAAAATACAATAATTAGTGTGTTATTAGTTTAAGCACACTGTGTTTGTCTGTTGTTGTGACTAAGATGAAGATTAGATCAAATTTTATTACTAATTTATGCAGAAATCCAGGTAATTCCAAAGGGTTCACATACTTTTTCTTGCCACTGTATGTATGCATGTATGTATAGTTGAAGTCGGAAGTTTACCTACACTTAGATTGGAGTCATTAAAACTCATTTTTCAACCACTCCACAGATTTATTGTTAACAAACTATAGTTTTGGCAAGTCGGTTAGGACATCTACTTTGTGCATGACACAAGTCATTTTTCCAACAATTGTTTACAGACAGATTATTTCACTTATAATTGACTGTATCACAATTCCAGTGGGTCAGATGTTTACATACACTAAGTTGACTGTGCCTTTAACCAGATTGGACAATTCCAGAAAATGATGTCATGGCTTTAGAAGCTTCTGATAAATGATGTCAATTAGCCTGAGTCAATTGGAGGTGTACCTGTGGATGTATTTCAAGGCCTACCTTCAAACTCAGTGCCTCTTTGCTTGACATCATGGGAAAATCAAAAGAAATCAACCAAGACCTCAGAAAAAAAATTGTAGACCTCCACAAGTCAGGTTCATCCTTGGGAGCAATTTCCAAATACCATGTTCATCTGTACAAACAATAGTACGCAAGTAAAAACACTGTGGGACCACATTGCCATCATACCGCTCAGGAAGGAGACGCGTTCTGTCTCCTAGAGATGAACGTACTTTGGTGCGAAAAGTGCAAATCAATCCCAGAACAACAGCAAAGAACCTTGTGAAGATGCTGGAGGAAACAGGTACAAAAGTATCTATATCCACAGTAAAACGAGTCCTATATCGACATAACCTGAAAGGCCGCTCAGCAAGGAAGAAGCCACTGCTCCAAAACCGCCATAAAAAAGCCAGACTACGGTTTGCAACTGCACATGGGGACAAATATATTACTTTTTGGCGGTCCTCTGTTCCTCTGTTCTGTTCTGATGAAACAAAAATAGAACTGTTTGGCCATAATGACCATTGTTATGTTTGGAGGGAAAAGGGGGAGGCTTTCAAGCCGAAGAACACCATCCCAACCGTGAAGCACGGGGGTGGCAGCATCATGTTGTTCCAATCTGTCTTTGTCTTGTCGCTCTGCCTTCCCACTTTCCCCCTGTATTCCATAGCCAGGTTCTGACAATAAAAAAACCTACACAAATATCAGTGGGTGATCACAAAAAAAAGTAGCTGAGAGCCTGACTTACCATTCATCTATGTAGTAAATAAGTAACACAGGTATTGAGTAGAACTTGTGAGGTAGTGATTAGTTAGCGTTTTTCATGAGCGAGTGGCGATATAGTGCAGTAGGGTCCAGCTGCGACGTCATCGCTCAGAGTCTCTATGTTCTCACCAACTGATATGTCATCTCTCAGGAGAAGTGGGGGTGTCGAAAGGAATGGGCGTTTCAGAAGGAACCATATAAAAGGAGAAGTGGGGGTGTCGAAGGGAATGGGCGTTTCAGAAGGAACCATATAAAGGAGAAGTGGGGGGTGTCGAAAGGAATGGGCGTTTCAGAAGGAACCATATAAAGGAGAAGTGGGGGGTGTCGAAAGGAATGGGCGTTTCAGAAGGAACCATATAAAGGAGAAGTGGGGGGTGTCGAAAGGAATGGGCGTTTCAGAAGGAACCATATAAAGGAGAAGTGGGGGTGTCGAAAGGAATGGGCGTTTCAGAAGGAACCATATAAAGGAGAAGTGGGGGTGTCGAAGGGAATGGGCGTTTCAGAAGGAACCATATAAATGAGAAGTGGGGGTGTTGAAAGGAGTCAACACTAGAAGAGCTGGAATTACATAACTACTAGAACCGCCATGACTTGATATTTCAATTATTATTTCAAATATTCAATATCAAATAATACATTGTAAAATTAACGTTAGCTAGCATTTACATTTACGAAAAACAGCTCACAGCGAGTACATTTTTTATTTTTTTGCATAACTGAAATTCCTTTCTGTCATCTCTGCAGACCATGACTAACATCCGATAACTCAAACGACGTCTTGAGTGGCACCTTTCGAAACCCCCACTTCTCCTTATATGGTTCCTTTCAAAACGTCCACTTTTCCTGAGGGATGCACTGCACTGAGAGGTGTCGCAGCTGGACCCCTCATATACTGCCATCTGGTGGCGACTAAAAACAATTGCATAATAACACCTATTATAAATTGAGGGACTCCTGACATGACTCGTGACTCGACCATGGACTCGAACTTCAGCCATAGGGACTCATGACTCGGACTTGAGCACAGCGGACTTGGTAGTTGACTCGGACTCGAGGTTTAGTGACTCGACTACAACCCTGGTTTTCAGTGACACTACACCACACCACTGCTTGGTCACCACTACCGGTGTGTACAGTCAACCTAGCTCTAATGACAGAAGCCCTAATTAAGGTAAAACTCTATTGAACGTTGATGAACATACTTAGGCCTAATCAAGGTAAAACTCTATTGAACTCTATTGGCCTAATTAAAGGTATAGGCCCAGCTCAGTTGAACAGACAACAAAGCACACAGCCTTGATGAACGCAGCTTGAGGAGCACTGTGCTGATGAGCAGGCCGACTCCTCTCTGAAATTCCCACATTGCACTGGGCCAATCAGGCTAATGAGGCTCTCACTTCATCCATTCGAGCTAAAGTGGCGATTGATTGGGTGGGGGGGGGGGGGGCTTTTACAGAGGAGAGAAATAATTGCTATGAATGGGCGATCTGCAAACTCATTCACTTTTTTTCTCCTCCACCGTTTTGTTTACCAGTCATTAAGGCTTGACTCTGGGGGCTCCTGTTAACTCGTCAATGTCAAACATGTAAATGAAATATAAATCAGAATGTTGTAAATTCTTCTGGGATAATATGTCTGTCCGTTTTGGAGCGCTTCAGCATTGCAGTGGTTGCTGATGGTGATCCGACCGGAATATGTGTGTGTGACATATACATATATATGTGTATGTGTGTGTGATATATACATATATATGTGTGTGTGTGTGTGTGATATATACATATATATGTGTGTGTGTGATATATACATATATATGTGTGTGTGTGTGTGTGATATATACATATATATGTGTGTGTGTGTGTGTGATATATACATATATATGTGTGTGTGTGATATATACATATATATGTGTGTGTGTGATATATACATATATATGTGTGTGTGTGATATATACATATATATGTGTGTGTGTGTGTGATATATACATATATATGTGTGTGTGTGTGTGATATATACATATATATGTGTGTGTGTGATATATACATATATATGTGTGTGTGTGATATATACATATATATGTGTGTGTGTGATATATACATATATATGTGTATGTGTGTGTGTGATATATACATATATATGTGTGTGTGTGATATATACATATATATGTGTGTGTGTGTGTGTGTGATATATACATATATATGTGTGTGTGTGTGTGATATATACATATATATGTGTGTGTGTGTGTGTGATATATACATATATATGTGTGTGTGTGATATATACATATATATGTGTGTGTGTGATATATACATATATATGTGTGTGTGTGTGTGTGATATATACATATATATGTGTGTGTGTGTGTGTGTGATATATACATATATATGTGTGTGTGTGATATATACATATATATATGTGTGTGTGTGATATATACATATATATGTGTGTGTGTGATATATACATATATATGTGTGTGTGTGTGTGATATATACATATATATGTGTGTGTGTGTGTGATATATACATATATATGTGTGTGTGTGATATATACATATATATGTGTGTGTGTGATATATACATATATATGTGTATGTGTGTGTGTGATATATACATATATATGTGTGTGTGTGATATATACATATATATGTGTGTGTGTGTGTGTGTGATATATACATATATATGTGTGTGTGTGTGTGTGATATATACATATATATGTGTGTGTGTGATATATACATATATATGTGTGTGTGTGATATATACATATATATGTGTGTGTGTGATATATACATATATATGTGTGTGTGTGTGTGTGTGATATATACATATATATGTGTGTGTGTGTGTGTGATATATACATATATATGTGTGTGTGTGTGTGTGTGTGATATATACATATATGTGTGTGTGTGTGTGATATATACATATATATGTGTATGTGTGTGTGTGATATATACATATATGTGTATGTGTGTGTGATATATACATATATATGTGTGTGTGTGTGTGTGTGTGTGTGATATATACATATATATGTGTGTGTGTGTGTGTGTGTGATATATACATATATATGTGTGTGTGTGTGTGATATATACATATATATGTGTGTGTGTGTGTGTGTGATATATACATATATATGTGTGTGTGTGTGTGTGTGTGTGTGTGTGATATATACATATATATGTGTGTGTGTGTGTGTGTGTGTGTGTGATATATACATATATATGTGTGTGTGTGTGTGTGTGATATATACATATATATGTGTGTGTGTGTGTGTGTGTGTGTGTGTGTGTGTGTGTGTGTGTGTGTGTGTGTGATATATACATATATATGTGTGTGTGATATATACATATATATGTGTATGTGTGTGTGTGATATATACATATATATAAGTGTATGTGTGTGTGATATATACATATATATGTGTGTGTGTGTGTGTGATATATACATATATATATGTGTGTGTGTGTGTGTGTGATATATACATATATATGTGTATGTGTGTGTGTGATATATACATATATATGTGTATGTGTGTGTGTGATATATACATATATATGTGTATGTGTGTGTGATATATACATATATATGTGTGTGTGTGAGCATGTGGGTCAACAGACACACTTCCTAACTACAGTGCAGATATACTTGGCCTACAGTACAGTATCCAAAGTTAGAGATACACTAACTAAAACTGACAGAAATAGCCTGAAGTCACTACAGAAACTACAGCAGAGTTCCAGTAGAGACAGCAGTCAGTCATAACACCTACAGTCAGAGATTTAGGCCAGCCAGTAGAGACAGCAGTCAGTCATAACACCTACAGTCAGAGATATAGGCCAGCCAGTAGAGATAGCAGTCAGTGATTAAAACAGTAGCACTAAGTACAGTGTAGATCAGTATGGAGGTAGTGTACCTGTGGGGCCTATACTGTAGATTACCTCCCGACACAGAGGGAAGCAGTGGAAATCACTCCAACTCCCTGTGGCCATTGGGGCCAGCCACCTGTCAGTGCTGTGCGCGTGTGCGGCCAGTCAATGCTGCTGTGTTATCTCTAGACTAGTGGGTTTAGGCGTTGAGGTTGAAACACAGCTGCTCTGCTCCCGTCTCTCTGTCTGTCTGTGGGGCCTTGACCTGGGCCGACGGGATTGCCGCTTATCTTGTATCTGAGCTACTGCTGCAACGGTGACAGTGAGGGTTCCCCACAGCAACCAGGGGAAATAAATGCAATCGAATGCAGATACAACAACAGAACTAAAAACTTGTTGACTTGAGGAACTTTACAAGTGTAGAGTCACGCACCCACACACATTTACCTCATCACTCCAATGACAATTCACATTTCATTGCGTAATCCATCTTAATCAAATAGCCCATCAGAGGCAATATATTCTCCTCTCAATCGCTTTCTCTCTCTGCTGAGGCCGGATGGAGTGATTGAGGGGTGTAAAGAGAAGGATGTTCTACCCTGCAACCCGCCCTCCTCCCCATCTCTAAGACAGCTCTTAAGTGCTTGTGGGTTTTTATGTTTGCAGTGTTTTATAGGAGAATGCAGGAGCCAACAGCAATAAAATGGTGAAGGGGTGGGTGGGTGACTGTAAATCCAATCTTTATTGAGAATGACACAAACGACATAAACAGTCCTCCCTTATCGGCTCGCCCTCCCTACTGATCGATCAGCAGCAGTGAGTGAAGTGATGGGAATGCGTGGCACTGGGTGTGTACAGTTCTTCACCTATCATTATTGTAGTAGGGAAGGCCCCCCCACCAAACTCCATGTCACCACAGCGGTTGCCATAGTGACAGAGATACTCACGAGAGGTCCCCTTGATCCCTCTCCCTGTTACTCCTATCACACTCTAGCTTTGTCCAAAACCCTACCCTATTCTTTATATACTGCACTACATAGGGAATAGGGTGCCATTTGGTTTCAGATGCATCCTCAGTCAGCCCGTCTCGTTCCCTCACCTTGCTCTGCCTGTCCCCTCTAGGGGTTGTTTACAGCTCTGTTTCTCTTGTTATTCAGTGGCACTTTGCATAGTGAGAGTGGGACTCTATAAAAAGCCTTGTAAAACATACAGGCTGCTGGCTCTGATGTTGGAGCCAACATGATGTTAATGAGAGATGAGTTATTCACACAGCACCACATAGGCGGGCGGCCATGTTGTTTTATGACAGTTAACACTAAATGACCAATGAAGAAACATCATTTTCTATGCAAAACCTGATCATCAAGTAGCTCTTCTGATGTTGGACTGTACACAGTAATGCCAATTCATAGCCAAACACAGTACTAATTAAAGTCTTGCTATGATCACAAAGAAACTTCAGACTGATATGGTATGATACACATGCCTTTACTGCCATCTGGAGGTGGAAAAGTACACTACACCCAAATGGCATTGAGCAACCAGTGTATTGTATCATATTAACCTCTTTCTAAAGCACACATAATAAAGACATTAATATGATTCTGATTAGTTAATACTATAGTTTTTTTTTACACAAAGAGGCCCTGCAGACAGCCAACAGGGCTATATGTCAATGGAAACTGAGAAGACCACAGGGTCAGGGTGGGTAAAGGTCAAAGTTCAACAACAGAAGTAGAGCATAAGCATTAGCTCTTTACAAGCTCTCTAGGTGTCACTCTGAATGTAGTACAGTAGAGTCACACACAAAGAGAAGATACGGTTTTCATCAAACTCCCAGACCATTATTTACCCAAATGGAGGGATTATAAATGTGGGTGTGTAACCAGGTCAACTGTGACGTGGAGCGTGAAATAAGATACAGTTCACTCAAAATTCTATGATGGGATCAGGATAATGTATCAACCCCAGGACATAGAGTTCTGACTCTAACCAAGACAGGCGATCAGTACGATAATACTTCTCATTTCACAGTGATTTGTCCCATATAGAGCCCTGAGGCCTCAGGACAGGTACACAATTCATGTTTTACTATAAGAAATGTCACCTATTATTACTTTAAGTAGTGCTATGTTATTACTAAGTAATACTATATGACTAAGTAATGCTGTTATTGCGAGGTAATGCCATTACTAGTAATGCTATGTCATTACTAGTAATGTTATGTTATTACTAGTGATGCTATTACTAAGTAATGTTATTACTAGTCATGTTATGTTATTACTAGTGATGTTATGTTATTACCAGTGATGCTATTACTAAGTAATGTTATTACTAGTCATGTTATGTTATTACTAAGTAATGTTATTACTAGTCATGTTATGTTATTACTAAGTAATGATATTAGTGGTCATGTTATGTTATTACTAAGTAATGCTATGTTATTACTAAGTAATGCTATGTTATTACCATGTTATTACTAGCCATGTTATGTTATTACTAAGTAATGTTATTACTAGTCATGTTAGGTTATTACTAAGTAATGCTGTTATTGCTAGGTAATGTTGTGTTATTACTAAGTAATGGTATAACTAGTCATGTTATTACTAAGTAATGTTATTACTAGTCATGTTATTACTAAGTAATGCTATGTTATTACTAGTCATGTTATTACTAAGTCATGTTATTACTAAGTAATGCTATGTTATTACTAAGTCATGTTAGTACTAGTCATGTTATGTTATTACTAGGTAATGTTATTACTAGTCATGTTATGTTATTACTAAGTAATGCTGTTATTACTAGTCATGTTATGTTATTACTAGTAATGTTATTACTACATGTGATTCTGTTATTTTTAAGTAATGTTATTACTACAAGTTAAAGCTGGAATCCTTAAATGGTGAAACAGACACGTCCGTTTGCGATATTACAACAAATAAGTTACTGTAAACAACCAACACAGCTTTTTGCCCTCTGACATCATTGCATGTGCAACAGAAGAGCACAATATGTACTGCAATTTATTTACCATGCTGCATGACACTCCTCCGCTCAGCAACAACAACTACAACAGCGGTGGTGGGCGGCCAATGGCGTCATTTCCCCTACTGCAAATTCCATCTTTAAGTTATATTATTTCTATAATGTTATGTTAATATTAGCTAGGTTACTATATGATCACCTGCATTGACGATCCCATCAATCTCCAGTTTGGTGATGTCACCGCTGAACAGGGAGATCTTCTTGTCCAGAGCTTCGTTCCTCTTGAATTTGGTCGCCTTGACTGAATCACCTTGGAGACAGATGAACACCTGCTTCTGTCAACACTGTTAATAAGAACACTGTAATATTAACCTGCGTTTACTGTTTATGTTGTCGTTCCAGAATATCTATAGTGGACGCTCAGCGATGCTGCTCTCCAGTGTCTCACAGCTGTAGTCCTGGGGCCCGATAGGCCTACTAACCTAGCATTAACTAAATGACAGTGTGTAGTCCTGGGGCCCGATAGGCCTACTAACCTAGCATTAACTAAATGACAGTGTGTAGTGCTGGGGCCCGATAGGCCTACTAACCTAGCATTAACTAAATGACAGTGTGTAGTCCTGGGGCCCGATAGGCCTACTAACCTAGCATTAACTAAATGACAGTGTGTAGTCCTGGGGCCCGATAGGCCTACTAACCTAGCATTAACTAAATGACAGTGTGTAGTGCTGGAGCCCGATAGGCCTACTAACTTAGCATTAACTAAATGACAGTGTGTAGTGCTGGAGCCCGATAGGCCTACTAACCTAGCATTAACTAAATGACAGTGTGTAGTGCTGGAGCCCGATAGGCCTACTAACCTAGCATTAACTAAATGACCGTGTGTAGTGCTGGGGCCCGATAGGCCTACTAACCTAGCATTAACTAAATGACAGTGTGTAGTGCTGGAGCCCGATAGGCCTACTAACCTAGCATTAACTAAATGACAGTGTGTAGTCCTGGGGCCTGATAGGCCTACTAACCTATCATTAACTAAATGACAGTGTGTAGTCCTGGGGCCCGATAGGCCTACTAACCTAGCATTAACTAAATGACAGTGTGTAGTCCTGGGGCCCGATAGGCCTACTAACCTAGCATTAACTAAATGACAGTGTGTAGTGCTGGGGCCCGATAGGCCTACTAACCTAGCATTAACTAAATGACAGTGTGTAGTGCTGGGGCCCGATAGGCCTACTAACCTAGCATTAACTAAATGACAGTGTGTAGTGCTGGGGCCCGATAGGCCTACTAACCTAGCATTAACTAAATGACAGTGTGTAGTGCTGGGGCCCGATAGGCCTACTAACCTAGCATTAACTAAATGACAGTGTGTAGTGCTGGGGCCCGATAGGCCTACTAACCTAGCATTAACTAAATGACAGTGTGTAGTCCTGGGGCCCGATAGGCCTACTAACCTAGCATTAACTAAATGACAGTGTGTAGTGCTGGAGCCCGATAGGCCTACTAACCTAGCATTAACTAAATGACAGTGTGTAGTGCTGGAGCCCGATAGGCCTACTAACCTAGCATTAACTAAATGACAGTGTGTAGTGCTGGGGCCCGATAGGCCTACTAACCTAGCATTAACTAAATGACAGTGTGTAGTGCTGGAGCCCGATAGGCCTACTAACCTAGCATTAACTAAATGACAGTGTGTAGTGCTGGAGCCCGATAGGCCTACTAACCTAGCATTAACTAAATGACAGTGTGTAGTGCTGGAGCCCGATAGGCCTACTAACCTAGCATTAACTAAATGACAGTGTGTAGTGCTGGGGCCCGATAGGCCTACTAACCTAGCATTAACTAAATGACAGTGTGTAGTGCTGGAGCCCGATAGGCCTACTAACCTAGCATTAACTAAATGACAGTGTGTAGTGCTGGGGCCCGATAGGCCTACTAACCTAGCATTAACTAAATGACAGTGTGTAGTGCTGGGGCCCGATAGGCCTACTAACCTAGCATTAACTAAATGACAGTGTGTAGTGCTGGAGCCCGATAGGCCTACTAACCTAGCATTAACTAAATGACAGTGTGTAGTGCTGGGGCCCGATAGGCCTACTAACCTAGCATTAACTAAATGACAGTGTGTAGTGCTGGGCTGGACCAAACACATGTAAACCTGTGTTGTAGGACCCCAGACGGGAGTTGAGAAACAACAAGGTTTTAGAGCAGATGGAATGGCATGGAAACCATGCGTTTGATACCATTCCACTGACTCCGCTCCAGCCATTACCACAAACACATTCTCCCCAATTAAGGTGCCACCAACCTCTGTCCACTAGTGACTTGGCGGTCCACACAGGCACCTCCTCCAGGGACAGGTAGGTAGTCCTGTAGTGCTTCCTTCTCTCCCCCTGACTCATATGGAGCAAGACAGCTAAGGAAGAGGAGAGGGACAGAGAGTTGATGATTATGATCATTCCACTAATCAATGTGGGTAATGTAGGGACAACATAGTGAAAAGGGAAATTACAAATGAAAAGCTGTAATGCACTAATGGCTTGGTAGTAACCTAGTACCACATAAGGCCACGATGAGCCACTTCAAACTTCGAGTTGGCGCCTAATTTTTTTCTATTGCAATTTAGGCCACACAGCTTTGACAACTTTACTTTTCACATGCAACAGGTCGTTGAGCAACCAAATTCTCAACATGAGCACCTATAGATTCCCACCCACACTCCCTGACTGTGTCTGTCTGCAGACTTACCCTTCACCTCGTTCCAGTCGCCTTTGGCTGAGTCAAGGTCTAGCCGCTCCAATCCCGTCGCCATGGCGAGATGGGCACTTGCGTGCAGGGACACGACCGCGGTGGTCACCCCAAGCGCGGCGAGGGCGATCCGGTACAACGAACCGTACTTTCCCCCGGAGGTCGAGGCCTTGTTTTGCCCCTGAAACGACTCAAACGACTTCGCGGCAGCTGTAGTTGTTGAAAACTTCTCCACACGGTTTGCAAAATGAATACCCCCTGGGTTCAGAATGGCCTTGCACTTTGCAGGGCTGGAGTTCGCCGAACTCTGCCCACTTCGCACCAGCGAATACACCTGACGATTTGGAACACCGAAAATGTTTCTAAATTTGAAGCACACACCGATATCACTAGTATGAAAGTCACCACTACGACAGCGGGAAAATGGACATATGGCTCTGATACGCGAAGAGACAGTTGACATTTGAAATGCCATGCTGTGAGTGTGATCCTGAAGTCAATCCGACAGAACTACTAACGTTACGTGAGTGTCCGGTGTGTTTTTCAGTTCGGTAGTTAGTTTCTTTTTCGTTATTTAAAGCGCCTTTATCCAGTTTGAATATAGGGGAAGAAATACTTGGCCATTTTGTTGTAAACAATGACGCATGGATTGTACCAAATGGGAGGGGAGTTATATGACCTATATAGAGTATGAATTGTTGTCTTGCTATAAAACACCTTGCAAGTTGAGTATAAACAAATTAATTATTCAACAAATTAACCATCACCGTTCACTCGAATTATCAACGCTGTATGTGGATATACAGTATGGTAGGAGTTCAGTGTTTTATTTATTTTGTGAATTTTTCTCCCAATTTTCGTGATATCTAATTGGTAATTACGATCTTGTTTCATCGCTGCAACTCCCCAACGGGCTCGGGAGAGGTGAAGGTCCTCCGAAACACGATCCGCTAAGACGCGCTGCTTTTACACACCGCTCGCTTAACCCGGAAGCCAGTCGCCCACTGTGTTGAGCTGATCGAGTTTACTGTTTCTCTGTCTGTCTTTCACCACCCTCTACTGGCCAACAGCTAGAATTACATCTTACTCTGTAACGTAATTTGTAGCCTAATTACAGCTAGTGTACTGTTTGTAACTACCCTGGTAGGTTGACTGATACCTGAACCAGATTGCAGGCACTGGTTACAGTTTGAAGTTTTTTCTTGAGTGGGCAGCTTGATGAATGCCAGTCAATATTTAAATCACCCAGAAAATATACTTCTCTGTTGATATCACATACATTATCAAGCATTTCACACATATTATCCAGATAATGACTGTTAGCACTTGGTGGTCTGTAGCAGCTTCCCACAAGAATGGGCTTTAGGTGAGGCAGATGAACCTGTAGCCATATTACTTCAACAGTATTTAACATTAGATTGTCTCTAAGCTTTACAGGAATGTGGTTCTGAACATAGACTGCAACACCGCCTCCTCAGGCATTTCTGTATATTCGGTAGATGTTATAACCATGTATTGCTACCACTGTATCATCAAAGGTATTATCCAAGTGAATTTCAGAGATAGTCAGAATATGAATGTCATCTGTTACAAGCAAGTTATTGGCTTCATGGAGCTTGTTTCTTAGGCTACATATGTTAATATGGGCTATTTTTAGCACTTTTTGGGGTTGCTTGATTGTTTTCAATGCTTTACTGGGAAGCTTATCAGAGGTAGACTTACTCATGTTATTTATATTGGAGCTGATAGTGCAGGGTGAGCTGCACAAAGTGATCTTCCTACTATTGCACACTGCCTCAGTGTTAACAGTGTAACTCTAAATCATAGGCTCATGATTACTGCATACAATAGCTGAAGGATAAACAGAAGCATTCGGTGCAGTTAGGGATACATAAATTAAATGACTGACATTGTGTTTGTCAATGTACCTAGGATCATGTACATTTAATGCAGCATTATGACGACTCATTGTCACAATGGTAGTGATTAACTGAGCTGGTCTTGGATCATTTACCAGTCATTGTTACAACGCAGCCTTGAAATGTGTGGACAGAGTCCAGGAGCCAAGATGATTTGGATGGACTCCGTCATTTCTGTAGAGTATCTTCTGTTTCCAGAAGGTGTCAAAGTTGTCTATAAAAGTAACTCCAGCAGAGCCACAGTAGTCTTTTACGGGTTGCTGCTGCTACTCTCTGTTTATCATATATGCATAGTGTAATAAATACCATTTGAAAATAACACAAGCATATTGCTATTACATTGTTATAACTAACTTCTTTCTAAGCAGGGTTTCTCACACACCCAGAGACAGATGGCTGACACAGGCCTTTTCATAAAGACTGATAAGAAAAGTGGTGCCTGGTACTGCATATCACGAGAAACTGAGACACACACATACCCAAGGACAGAGGGCTGACGTAAACCTTTCATAAACACAGATAAGACAGGAACATCTTCGCACACACAAAAACTCCTCTTCAGTCTGAACATTTTACAGAGACACACAGAAATGTCAAAATAGGAACATCTACGCACACACCTAATCTCCTGTTTTAGCTGAACATTTCTGAAGACAAAGAACTCTACTCAGAGCCAATGGGACAGTGATACTGGCCTGAAGGAGACCTCGCCCAACTCATCAGAACCAACCAGAGGACCAGAACTTCCAGACTCAACCTACTTTCTGTACTGTATAAAATGTATATGCACTCTGTTATCTGGGCTTCTTTCGGATAGTTCCATTTGAGCTTGATGAAAAGGGTCCGTGCACGCTATTTCAGATATCTT
Source organism: Salvelinus namaycush (assembly GCF_016432855.1). Lineage (NCBI taxonomy): Eukaryota > Metazoa > Chordata > Actinopteri > Salmoniformes > Salmonidae > Salvelinus > Salvelinus namaycush. The sequence continues at coordinate 9,847,857 of NC_052311.1, read as the reverse complement.
TACCTCTGAATAAATTGCATTTAATTAAACCTCATCCACCCTGTCCAGAGTCTCTACTTCGTCTCAGTTCTCCAGTAAACTTGTATTATCAACAAATTGGTAGCAGAGGATGGTTTTCTTCTCTGAATTCGGTCCATAAAAAGTTGATAGAGAAAAGAGACAAGTGAGAGACGGATCAGAAAGGAAGGGTGACCTGTCGAAGGAGCAGCCGGGAATCTAGCTCACCTCAGGAAACTGATCTATAAGGCCTACAAAACAAAGGTAAGCAGAAACCTGTTAAATCAAAAATCTGCATATTGTATATTAGGAAAATCCAAATTAAAGATCAGAAGTACTGAGGTTGAGTATGGGTTACTGTCAAATTTATGATAAATGTCTATTGTAAATGTAAAAGTAAACATGTAAAGATATCTGAGATATAGAGAGTCACATAGTCGGGTAGAAGCCGTGAGACTCAGATTCATATAGTCGGGTAGAAGCCGTGAGAATCTAAGTAAATGGGTGTTGTGATAAATCCACATAGTCGGGTAGAAGATAATTGTAACTGACTTGATAAAAAGATTCAGACAGTCGGGTTGAGTGAGAATTCCGTGAGAATCCAAGTCTAGAAAAGGTTCCCCAGACTTAACAACATTTGATTGGTTAAAACACTTGGAAGTTACCTAGGGGGAATCAACAAAATAAAACAAAAATACAAGTTCAGATAGTCGGACAAATGGTTGACGTGGCACTTAACTAAATGCACTGTGAAGAACTTAACCTGCGATCAATGTGTTAAAACTAAATGTGGAAATGTTAATTTGAAATGTTGTGTAAGATTGGCCTTTTCACGAGACTCACTAGTTGATAACTTTTGGGAGGACAGCTGAGTTTTCTTTTGGCCCGTGGTGCAGCCGCCGAGCTGAAAACTGACTTGTATTTTTCCTCTATTGTGATGTTGGTATTTCCATAATTCCTACAGTTGAATTGATAATCATTTTAGCAGCGCTTGAGTTCGTGTATATATTGTTCCCGAAGGGCGATTCTGATACCTTCTGGGAAAATATATAACAACTCGAAAAACTGAAATGCGCTGATAACTTTTGCAAAATAATTCCTACAATTGAATTGATAATCATTTTAGCAGCGCTTGAGTTCGTAGATATATTGTTCCCGAAGGGCGATTCTGATACCTTCTGGGAAAATATATAACAACTCGAAAAACTGAAATGCGCTGATAACTTTTGCAAAATAATTCCTACAATTGAATTGATAATCATTTTAGCAGCGCTTGAGTTCGTAGATATATTGTTCCCGAAGGGCGATTCTGATACCTTCTGGGAAAATATATAACAACTCGAAAAACTGAAATGCGCTGATAACTTTTGCAAAATAATTCCTACAATTGAATTGATAATCATTTTAGCAGCGCTTGAGTTCGTAGATATATTGTTCCCGAAGGGCGATTCTGATACCTTCTGGGAAAATATATAACAACTCGAAAAACTGAAAAACGCTGATAACTTTTGCAAAATAATTCATATAATTGAATTGATAATTATTTTAGCAGCGCTTGAGTTCGTAGATATATTGTTCCAGAAGGGCGATTCTGATACCTTCTGGGAAAATATATAACAACTCGATTAACAAAATCTGTTTAACAGTAATAACTGCTGTAAATAATTATTTGTGTACGAGTGTGGGGCACCAGAGATAAGTCGGTGTCAGCACCGAGAATACATTGCTGGCCTCGGCCAGTGACGGGCTAAGTGCACTAAGATAGTCAAACCTGATCCTGAAATTTACCATGGCAGCCGCTAATGGCCCAAAACTAGAGTTCAATGAATACCTAGAACAAAAAATACAGGACAGGGCAGGGGGAAAGGAACAATATAAATGTACAGGCCCCAATCTCAAGACCTCGTGGGAGGGCCAATCAGACTTTGAAGGCTAAGATAGATGTGTGGTACACCAAGAGAGGGAGGTCATATGCCCGCTCTTGATGTACAACAAATCACAAGGTCCAATGGCAGGGTATAAAGTATTTACATGTGAAGGCACTTGTGTAAAGATATCTGCCATTTATTCTGATATATCTTAGAAACGGGGCTAGTTGCAACTAGGAGTATCCGTAAGATAAGTGAGAAGTAATGACACATCTTAGAAATGGGGCTAGTTGCTAGAACTAGGAGTATCCATAAGATTGAAGTGTCTGTTCAAGTTTGTATCAGTGTCCGGGACTAGAAGTTAGTGTAAATTGAAGATGTAAGTTGTTGGCAACCTCGTACACGCCTCGGACACCCTTCTAGGTAGCATCGGAATTAAACTGAGCTTGATCATTCGGGAGCTCGTGCTGAATTGGCAAATCCGGGTCAGGTTAATAACTATTTTTTAACTGGTCGCCGCTCGGTACCTAAGTCCAAGCCTGAGCTTTAATGTGGTGAGGACTTAATCCTCTTGGCCATGTTTTAAATTCTTGTGACAGGTATAACTATGTAATTATGTTTTGTTTGTAGTAAACGTTTGGGTTAAGGGGATTTACATGTTCCCAGAGACAAGGTATCTTAAAGGGGCACACTCATATATGGAATATTCAGAGTTTTATTTTCTGAGTTTTAATTAGACAAGGAAATGTTTAATTTTTAAAGATAAGGGGTTCTTTAATAGGTCTAGACATGGTATGGAACACGAATGTAAGGGGGTGTTGTAACCTTTGACCTGCATCATGGCTGTCTCTTGAAGTCTGATCAGCTTCGGGGGATGGTCATGTAGATAAAGCATTTGTGGTCATTTGGTATACTGGTTTTGAGGTAAATTAATATGTAAGGACTCTAGAAATTGCCACCATAGACATGTTTTTCTAAAAATACATGAGTTTAGATGAAGCCAAACAGTGAGACATTTAGTTAAAATTTGGAAACAAAACAGTTGTTACAGACAGATAAGGGAAAGGGCAGACAGACAGGCCCTCCCTACACTGCTGAGACCTTGAAGGTTTGAGAGCAGAGAGGGGAGTTTCGGAAGGGGCGCCAGGACATGGATAACAGAATGGGTAGATAACAGTTACTGAATGGAGACATGAAAGGGGCGCTCCTACATGATAATGTAGAACATAAGAATATTTTACTATTCTTACCTAAGTCATTATTTAGAATAGGTAAGGTTGTTACCTGGCTAGAGCCAGGTATCAAGAGGGGGATGGGTACATTGTGGTCTAGGATAGGATGGGGCCTATTGGATAATAAACTAATTATAAAAATAAAATAAAAATAAAAATAATAATAATTATAGCTAACAAATAGGTATAGAAGTTAAATATATAATCAGATAAAACAAATGAGAAACTGGTGGTTAACCAAACCTGTATGTCCAGGATTTTATGCGTTACAGATGAATTAAAGGAGAAGGTGATTCACTCGACCTGGGGGCATATCGCACTTGGAGGGTGAGACACACTGACACTGCCGAATGATCACAGAGTTAAGGAGAAGAACTGATGCTAATAAAGCTCAGGGGTCAACTCCTTAATGAAGAATTCCCTGACCCCGACCTTTCCTCACTGTGTACGTTCATAGAAGTGAAAGTGTTGCTTGGTCTCTAGCTGATGATGTGTTCTCTGGGAAAGGATGGGGTTTTACAGGACTGCTTGTGGTCCTGAGCTGTCTGTTTAGGATACGATGGGGATGTTACCATCACAGTGCTGCCAGAACCACCACCAGTTCCAACGGACCAGGGATTCAGCCGGCCTCCTCCACCACTTCAAGACCAAGTCCCACACCACCACCTAAGCTCTCCAATCTGGGACAGGTAATAAATGTAAAAGACATCTCAGATAGTGAACAATTGGGGACTGAAACTGGTTATGAGGAAAGGGAGAATATGTGGTTGGCCTGCAAAACAATAAATAGAAAGGACTGTGTCGTATGTGGACATGCCAGACCTATTCTGGCTGCTCACCCATTTGCCCTAAGTAATGGGGAAGGTTGGATGTGCATATTGGAAAGTTTAAGCCAAATTCAACCCTGTGTAAAACTCTGAGTCTTGTGTTCCCAGAAGTCCCTCCCCAGAAGACACCATGGGGGGTTAAGGCATATGGGGGATATTACAGCTGTAACACTGGTACAGGTAGGGGTATAGACTATGGGAGGCTCCCTACTGCTACCTGCATCACCAATGCCACTATTAACTGGAGGTGTTGCTGATGTATGGTGGATGTGTGGACCTGCCAGGCGATTGACCCCATTTTGAAAGTAGATTGTCAGGGCACATGTGCTTTGGCCAGTCTGATAACACCATTGCCTATTATTGAGGTTACAGCTGACCAACTTCTGAGAGCTGCACATGACACAGAGGCTCGGAACCAACCCAGGAGATGGCAGAGCCGTGACGCTCCTTGGTCCGAGGGGACAGATAACATCCACACCAACCTGTTGGGGGTCCCAATAGGGGTCCCCCCACGAATTCCAGGCATTAAACAGAAATGATGGTCTGTGGCATCTGATGCCCACCATTGGCCCAGCTATTGGTGATACTAAACAAAATGCCTGGATCAATTATCTTTAATATAATCAACAATGATTTGTCAACTACACCCACACTGCACTTAGGGGGATGGCTGAACAATTGGATGCCACCTCTCGAACTGCTAGACAGAATAGGCTAGCACTAGACATGATACTGGCCAACCAGGGAGGTGTATGTAAAATGATTGGAGAACAGTGTTGCACGTTTGTCCCTAACAATACTAGTCCGGATGGGAGCATTTCAAAAAGCTCTGAGTGGGTTGGCAAGGTTATCGGTGGGGATGGAGGGTCTTGCAGGTGTGGAGGAGAGTGGACTGTTCCCCTGGCTGGGTGGTTGGTTTGGTAAGTGCACTACAATGATGGATACTGGCACTACAATGATGGTTACTGGATTTCTGACTCTAGTTGTTGTTTTTCTTATGCTCATGTGCTGTGCTACCTGTATCATACCTTGTTTGAAGAAGTCTGTTACAGATGGGGCAAGGACCTCTGGTATGATGCCGTTGCTTGATGCTCCAGTTGGAGAGGCTGATACGGAATCAAGCTTTCGCAGGAGAGTGGGCCTGACAGAGGAGGACCCTTGGTTTGCTGTAGTAGAGGTTGTCGAATGAATAAAAAGTGATGTTTGTCCTCCCTGTTGTGAAGGTTTGAAGTTCCCGGGTGGCGACGAGCCCACCTGGTACAGGTTGTATAGAGGGATGGACCTGAGGGTTTAACATTTTCTCGTTTTTTGGTTAAAAAATTAGGTAATTGGACTCAACAAGGTTTCGAGGCGGTCCATGGACAATTGGCAGCTACATCCCTGATGGCATTCCAAAATAGAATCGCGGTGGATATGTTGTTGGCTGAACGCGGAGGTGTTTGTGCCATGTTCGGGGAGCAATGTTGTACTTTCATTCCCAATAACACAGCAACTGATGGTAGTCTTACTGTTGCCTTAGAGGGTCTTCGTACACTTAATGAGAAGATGAAGCACCACTCCGGGGTTGACACCTCTATGTGGGACTCTTGGATGGATGCGTTTGGGAAATATAAGATGCTTGTTTCCTCCATACTGGTATCTATATCTGTCTTCACTGCGATACTGGTGCTTTGTGGATGCTGCTGCATTCCATGTATTCGAACGCTGACCACTAGGATCATAACTACTGCTATTGATCCCAACCAGGCAGAGAAGGGACAGATGTTTCCTATGCTTGCCCTGGAGGATGCTGAGCCAGGCTATTGGACTGATGACTAATTAAACGCCATTCATAGCTTTTGTCACGTCTCTTGTGAGACGTGAAGAGGGGGAATAAAACTTTCTCTCTGAGAAAGTTTCCCTGGTTGTTTACTTTTGCTTTTCTTACTTTTACCTAGTTTATGTCACGTCTCTTTGGAGACGTGAAGAGAGGGAAATAAAACTTTCTCTCTGAGAAAGTTTCCCTGGTTGTTTACTTTTGCTTTTCTTACTTTTACCTAGTTTATGTCACGTCTCTTGTGAGACGTGAAGAGAGGGAATCAAAACTTTCTCTCTGAGAAAGTTTCCCTGGTTGTTTACTTTTGCTTTTCTTGCTTTTACCTAGTTTATGTCACGTCTCTTTGGAGACGTGAAGAGAGGGAATCAAAACTTTCTCTCTGAGAAAGTTTCCCTGGTTGTTTACTTTTGCTTTTCTTACTTTTACCTAGTTTATGTCACGTCTCTTTGGAGACGTGAAGAGAGGGAAATAAAACTTTCTCTCTGAGAAAGTTTCCCTGGTTGTTTACTTTTGCTTTTCTTACTTTTACCTAGTTTATGTCACGTCTCTTGTGAGACGTGAAGAGAGGGAATCAAAACTTTCTCTCTGAGAAAGTTTCCCTGGTTGTTTACTTTTGCTTTTCTTACTTTTACCTAGTTTATGTCACGTCTCTTGTGAGACGTGAAGAGAGGGAATCAAAACTTTCTCTCTGAGAAAGTTTCCCTGGTTGTTTACTTTTGCTTTTCTTACTTTTACCTAGTTTATGTCACGTCTCTTTGGAGACGTGAAGAGAGGGAATCAAAACTTTCTCTCTGAGAAAGTTTCCCTGGTTGTTTACTTTTGCTTTTCTTACTTTTACCTAGTTTATGTCACGTCTCTTTGGAGACGTGAAGAGAGGGATTTGTAATAAATACCATTTGAAAATAACACAAGCATATTGCTATTACATTGTTATAACTAACTTCTTTCTAAGCAGGGTTTCTCACACACCCAGAGACAGATGGCTGACACAGGCCTTTTCATAAAGACTGATAAGAAAAGTGGTGCCTGGTACTGCATATCACGAGAAACTGAGACACACACATACCCAAGGACAGAGGGCTGACGTAAACCTTTCATAAACACAGATAAGACAGGAACATCTTCGCACACACAAAAACTCCTCTTCAGTCTGAACATTTTACAGAGACACACAGAAATGTCAAAATAGGAACATCTACGCACACACCTAATCTCCTGTTTTAGCTGAACATTTCTGAAGACAAAGAACTCTACTCAGAGCCAATGGGACAGTGATACTGGCCTGAAGGAGACCTCGCCCAACTCATCAGAACCAACCAGAGGACCAGAACTTCCAGACTCAACCTACTTTCTGTACTGTATAAAATGTATATGCACTCTGTTATCTGGGCTTCTTTCGGATAGTTCCATTTGAGCTTGATGAAAAGGGTCCGTGCACGCTATTTCAGATATCTTTACCTCTGAATAAATTGCATTTAATTAAACCTCATCCACCCTGTCCAGAGTCTCTACTTCGTCTCAGTTCTCCAGTAAACTTGTATTATCAACAATGGCAAGAAAACCTGTCAATTTTAAACTGCTTCAATCTGCTTTTGACTTCAGAAACTCAATGTAGATTTTGGCTCCATAAACGTCAAAAGTGGTTTGTATTTAACTATGGTGAGGTGCTAAATAGGATGATACATTAGCGAACAGGAAGATATTTTGGGCTCCTTCCACCTGAAGGCGATGCTTTCCTGGTTCCTAACCACCAGGAGTGGCATGACATGCAGGAACATAAAGGGACAGCTGCATTTAATCCTTAAACTGATAGAAAGAAATGACAAAGTAGATAATTTTTCTCCTCTATTGCAGCCAGCGTCATTACAGAAACACCAAGAAGCTCCAATTGACTAGACCTAGAGAAACCGTGCTATGGTAATCTGAGGCAGATGTAAAATGAACGGTTCAAAACTAAAGTACAGGAAGTATTATGTGATTGATACTAAAGGCTCTATTCAATCTGTGTCGTGGAATTGTTACAAATAGAGCGCTAGAAATGTAACGGTAATTTCCTTTTTGTGACGACATCTGCAGCGTTTACCATGAATGCAGTCTACGTTAATGCGGGAACATTGCCTTACATTTGATGTAACACTGAATTGACTCGATACAGAGTGAATAGAGCCATAAGAAGAGTATTTTGTGTGTGTGAGTGTGGTTGTAAAAAAACAAGTATTATTCATTATTTGTGACTATTCTGTTTTCTACTATTTCTCTGTGAGCTTCTCTTTCTACACTCTACCTTTCTGATGGCCGTAAGGGAGCAAACAAATGGCTGAAAAGCCACAAACAAATGGCTGAAAAGCCACAAACAAATGGCTGAAAAGCCACAAACAAATGGCTGAAATGCCACCGATGACTGGCTGAAATGCCACCGATGACTGGCTGAAATGCCACCGATGACCGGCTCGAGTGCCACTGTTAGATAAGTAATCTTCTGTCAAGTATACTTTCAATAATGTTCACAACAAAGAAGATAGCATATTATGTACATTTATGTCAGACAGTCATAATCAATCATTTAATGTTAATGACAGGATATAACTTCATGCATCAAAACATTTGGGCCAAAAGTCTACAATACATTAATTTGAGAAACAATGTCCCCAGGATTATGAAATGAGAGACAACACTTTCCCAGGGACATTGGAGAAAAGGAACAGGGTAAGTTACAGACTAGGTCATGATATACCTTGTCACCATATCAACTGGCCCTAGCACATTCAACAACTAGGGCCTATATTAAAATCACCCAGACTAGTCATTCAAAATAGATTGGTCCCTGGTTGTTACCCTAACATTCAATACAACATGAAAAAGACAGTACAGACATGTTTGTAAATCAGCTAGTACAAAGGCTGGTCTTTGCCATCTTTTTCATGCAGGACCTTATCGATCTCATCGCTCAATTCCAACATCTACGCCTGTGTGGTGAAGGAGAGGATATGGACTGTATGTGAAGTCACCACAAGTGTACGTACACATACGCGCGCACACACACAGGGTGGAATGGACATGACATGAAACTGCTTTTTCTGTTGAAACAGATTGATGAAGAAATGGAAGTGACCTGCTGCCAGGAAGAGGAGCACAATGAGGAAATGGACAGGGTATGTGCAGTCACCACAAGTGTACGTACACGCGTGCACACACACACACACACACAGGGTGGAATGGACATGACATGAAACTGCTTTTTTCTGTTAAAACAGATTGATCAAGAAATGGGAGTGACCTGCTGCCAGGAAGAGGAGAAAATGGACTGGGTATGATGGACACATTTTGTCTATGAAATTACTTTATTTTATGAATGTGTCAGAAATGTGAGTATTCCTGATTTACCTATACCTTCCATGTCAGTTAGAGCCTCAATTAAGAAAAGGGAATTCATGTCACTTACCTCCGCTTTTAATGGGTTAACATGTTTTTTTTTCTTCTTAGGGAGTAGATCAGCTAGATGTGGCTTCTATCAATGTTTTTGTCTGCCATCATTTCCAATCCCCCATATATACTGAACAAAAATAGAAACACAACAATTTCAAAGATTTTACTGAGTTGCAATTCATAGAAGGAAATCAGTCAATTGGAATACATTCATTAGGCCATAATCTATGGATTTCACGACTGGGCAGGGGCACAGCCATATTTTTGTTCAGTATATATTTTTCCAGGGTTTTTCTTTATTTTACTATTTTCTACATTGTAGAATAATATTGAAGATATCAAAACAATGAAATAACACATGGAATCATGTAGGAACCAAAAACGTGTTAAACAAATCAAAATATATTTTATTTTTGAGATTCTTCAAAGTAGCCACCCTTTGCCTTGATGACAGCTTGCACACTCTTTGCATTTTTTAAACCAGCTTCATGAAGAATGCTTTTCCAACAGTCTTGAATGAGTTCCCACATATCCTGAGCACTTGACGGCTGCTTTTTGTTCACTCTGCGGTCCAACTCATCCCAAACCAGCTCAATTGGGTTGAGGTTGGGTGATTGTGAAGGCCAGGTCAACTAATGCAGCACTCCATCAATCTCCTTCTTGGTCAAATAGCCCTTATACAGCCTGGGGGTGTGTTTTGGGTCATTGTCCTGTTGAAAAACAAATGATAGTCCCACTAAGCGCAAACCAGATGAGATGGCATATCGCTGCAGAATGCTGTGGTAGCCATGTTGGTTAAGTGTGCCTTGAATTCTAAATACATCACTGACTGTGTCACCAGCAAAGCACCCCCACACCACCTCCTCCATACTTCATGGTGGGAACCACACATGAGGAGATCATCCGTTCACCTACTCTGTGTCTCACAAAGACACGGCAGTTGGAACCAAAAATCTCAAATTTGGACTCATCAGAACAAAGGACAGATTTTCACCGGACTAATGTCCATTGCTTGTGTTTCTTGGCCCAAGCAAGTCTCTTCTTCTTATTGATGTCCTTTTAGTAGTGGTTTCTTTGCAGCAATTCGACCATGAAGGCCTGATTCACGCACTCTGAACAGTTGATGTTGAGTTGTGTCTGTTACTTGAACTCTGTGAGGTGCAATCTGAGGTGTAGTTAATTGCTGATTTCTGAGGCCAGACTTAGGAACTTATCCTCAGATTGCAGAGGTAACTCTGGGTCTTCCTTTCCTGTGGCGGTCCTCATGGGAGCTAGTTTCATCATAGCGCTTGATGGTTTTTGCGACTGCACTTGAAGAAACTTTCAAAGTTCTTGAAATGTTCCAGATTGACTGACCTTCATGTCTTAAAGTAATGATGCACTGTCATTTCTCTTTGCTTATTTGAGCTGTTCTTGCCATAATATGGACTTTGTCTTTTACCAAATAGGGCTATCTTCTGTATACCACCCCTACCTTGTCACAACACAACTGATTGGCTCAAATGAATAAAGAAGGAAAGAAATTCCACAACTTAACTTTTAACAAGGCGCACCTTAATTGAAATGCATTCCAGGTGACTACCTCATGAAGCTGGTTGAGAGAATGCCAAGAGTTTGCAAAGCCGTCATCAAGGCAAAGGGTGGCTACTTTATAAAATATATTTTGATTTGTTTAACACTTTTTTTGGTTACTACATGATTCCATGTGTTATTTCATAATTGTGATGTCTTCACTATTATTCTACAATGTAAAAAATAAAGAAAAACCTTTTGACTGGTACTGTATATCTTAAATGTAAAATATATATATTTTTCCTTTATTTTCCCTTAACTGTACCACCCCTCCCTAATTGGAGTTAACTAATGGACAACAATACTTAGGTGTCTGCTTCCGGCTTCTACATACTATACTGAACAAAGATATAAACGCAACATGCAACAATTTCTAGTATTGTACTGAGTTACAGTTCATATAAGAAAATCTGTCAATTGACATAAATTCATTAGGCCCTAATCTATGGATTTCACATGACTGAGAATACAGATATGCATCTGTTGGTCAAAGATACCTTAAAAAAAAGGTAGGGCCGTGGATCATAAAACCAGTCAGTATCTGGTGTGACCACCATTTGCCTCATGCAGCGCAACACATTTCCTTTGCATAGAGTTGATCAGGCTGTTGATTGTGGCGTGTGGAATGTTGTCCCACGCCTCTTCAATGGCTGTGCGAAGTTGCTGGAAATTGGCGGGAACTGGAACACGCCATCGTACACGTCAATCCAGAGCCTCCCAAACATGCTCAATGGGTGACATGTCTGGTGAGTATGCAGCTTAGAGGAATTGTGTACAGATCATTGCGACATGGGGTCATACATTATCATGCTGAAACATGAGGTGATGGCGGCGAATGAATGGCACGACAATGGGCTTCAGGATCTCATCACAGTATCTCTGTGCATTCAGATTCCCATCGATAAAATGCAATTAGCTTATGCCTGCCCATACCATAACCCAACTGCCGCCATGGGCCACTCTGTTCACAACATTGACATCAGCAAACCGCTCGCCCACATGACGCCATACATGTGGTCTGCACTTGTGAGGCTGGTTTGAAGTACTGACAAATTCTCTAAAACAACGTTGGAGGCGGCTTATGTTAGAGAGATGAACATTAAATTATCCAGAAACCGCTCTGGTGGACATTCCTGCAGTCAGCATGCCAATTGCACACTCTCTCAACTGGAGACATCTCTGGCATTGTGTTGTATGACAAAACTGCGCATTTTAGAGTGGCCTTTTGTTGTCCCCAGCACAAGGTGCACCTGTGTAATTATCATGCTGTTTAAACAGCTTCTTGATATGCCACACCTGTCAGGTGGATGGATTATCTTGGCAAAGGGGAAATGCTCACAAGCAGGGAGGAAACACATTTGTGCACAAAATGTGAGCAAAATAAGCTTTTTGTACGTACGGAATATTTCTGGGATCTTTTATTTTAGCTCATTAAACACAGGACCAATACTTTACATGTTGCGTTTATATGTTTGCTTTAGTGCATACACATTTTATTGACACAATATATTTTATTTTATTTTTAATTTTTTTTAGTTCCACCCTTCAGCTACCCTCAACCCCTCCCATCTATCTCTGAAGACTATCCAGTTTTGATATCTAATTGTCATATATTTTTCAAAATAGCTGTGATGTTTCACAAAAGTTCTGACCCTTTCTATTCTCATAGTTTCTACAGATTGTTAAAATATATCATAGTTTGCTAAGAGTATTATTATATTATTGATCGATTGACTATGACTTTTCAAATCACCCAGCAGTGGTTATAGCAGAGTTAGCTCCAGATAAATGTTGCAATTTTTCAGTCATTCCTGAACCTGCGACCAAAAACAAGCTACATATGGACAGTATCAAAACAAGTGATCTAATGATTCTGTGTCTTCGCAGCAAAATCTGCAGAGCTGGGATGGTTGTATCCTCCATATTTCTAACATTCTATTGGTTGCAAGAATTTTGCAAGAAAGAGTTTTGAATCCGGCGTTGTTTTGTGTATCAGTTCATAAACAATATGCCATGGAATCGGTACATCGAAAATATCTTTCCCAACTATTTTGCAACCTGTATGGCGCAGCTGTCCAATTGTAAAAATAGCAATAGCAACCGTTTTATTGGTAAACTAGTAATGTAAAGTTGTATTTCTTAGCGATCCAATATGTAATATGGTGCATTTATCATAATTATGTTGTGATCCAGAGAGGTTAGACAAATTATCTAGATCCTCTGAGGCCATGTAGCGATCCAAATTGCGGATTTAAAAGAAAACATGAATGTTCAGCATCTTTGTTTTTAAACCCTGGATTTCTATCCCCTTGATATTATTGTTAGATCTGATTTTAATAGCTAACATTTAGATGGCCATAATAAAATAGATTTGCCGATAGTGGACAACCTTGTTTTGACAGTATTAAACTTTCTTAGAAGTAGCCATTATTTACTATTTTACACCTGGGGTTAAAATACATAACTCTAACCCATTGTATAAGAGATTCTCCAAAATTAAATAGTCCAGGTATTTATATATAAATTCCAGTCGTACTTTATCAAAGGCCTTTTCAAAGTCTGGTATGAATACCAGGCCTGGTTTCCCAGATATTTCATAGTTTTCTATTGTTTCCGGTACTTGTCTTATATTATCTCCAATGGGCTAACATGTTGCAGTATATAGTCAATTTTATGTGTCTTCACAGATCTCATCAAGCAATCCAAATTTCTGCGTCTGGAGAGAAAGAGAAGATGAAGATGATGAAGCCTAAAAGGTGTCAACTGGATGGATTGTCATCAAAACTTATTTGCATTAAGGCCAGGAAATTGGTGCACAACGCAGCTGTATTTTGCACCTCCACCCAGTACAGCCAGAAGAGGACTGGCCACCCCTCGGAGCCTGGTTCCCCTCTAGGTTTCTTCCTAGGTCCCTGCCTTCTAGGGAGTTTTTCCTAGCCACTGTGCGTGCTTGTGCATTGCTTGCTCTTTGGGGTTTTAGGCTGGGTATCTGTAAAGCACTTTGACAACTCCTAATGTAAAAAAGGGCTTTATAAAATGTATTTGATGGATGCACAATGACTTCAAGTCAGGTGTCGATAGTATATAGTATGATTCTTCTTTTGTCTTTGGCAGTCACATTGAAATGTAGAAATATGTTGTTTTGTGTTTATTTTTCCACTCATCTATGGTTTATTGGCCGAGAGCACAAGTGAACACTGGAGGAAATGGTGCTTTGTGAAAATGTTGTCTTGTTGCCCATTTGAGCCACTCATTTCTTATGGTGGGAGGGATGTCGTTCGTGGCTGTTTAGGGCCACCTGCGATGAAGATTGGTAGAGAGCGGGAGCAAGGGAATGAGATTAGATAGGGACATTGTGTTAGGAGTGCTAGCCCTCTCCCCTAATTTATGTTTGGAGCTCATCTGGAGAATCTGCCAAGTACTCTGTTACTCTATTTCTAACCAAAAAGTGAACTCTGCATTCATTTAAAAGATTGTATAATAAAGTATCTATTTTTTGTTCATACTGTGGTTGTGTCTTGACCGTTGACGGACCATAGCGATTCAGTTAAAGGTGGTGGCAGCTTGCACACTACTTTGCTCAGTCCAGTATTTGGCCCACGATCTTGGATGGTTCAGGTTTATTACAGTAGCCTTGGCTCTATCGGTGTACTGGTTTGTTTTTACTTTTCAACCTGAGAAGAAACAAATAAGCATTGAAATAAGTCCTCATCATGGTATAGTTTAAGAGAGAACTGGTTTGAGCTAGCTGAAACATGCATTCAAGTGAAACTTTACATAAAGGTGTACAGGGGTGGATTGGCCATCTGGCAATTCTGTCAGATGCCAGATGGGCTGGACCATTTTTTAGTTAGGTGGGCTAGTCGAAATTGACACACTCGAAAATATTATTATTTTAATTTTTTAAGTGACATGGCAATTTCTCTTATAATAATATATACTTAGTGTACAAAACATTAGGAACACCTGCTCTTTCCATGGCAGACTGACCAGGTGAATCCAGGTAAAAAACTATGATCCCTTATTGATGTCACCTGTTAAATCCACTTCAATCAGTGTAGCTGAAGGGGAGGCGACACCTTAAAGAATGATTTTTAAGCCTTGAGACAAATGAGACATGGATTGTGTATGAACGGGGTATGGTAGTAAGTGCCAGGCGCATCGGTTTGAGTGTGTCAAGAACTGCAACGCAGCTGGGTTTTTCTGGCTCAACAGTTTCTCATGTGTATTAAGAGTGGTCCCCAACCAAATGACATCCAGCCAACTTGACACAGCTGTGGGAAGCATTGGAGTCTTCATGGGCCAGCATCCCTGTGGAACGCTTTCAACTCCTTGTAGAGTCCATGGCCGGCGAATTGAGGCTGTTCTGAGGGCAAAATGGGGTGCAACAACCTATGTGTTGTGATAATTGTGTTTGCTCTATAACCTGTTAGTTCATATACCTTGCCACCGTGACATATAGGCCTAAGGCCGAGCCCGAGACAACAAGAAGACACAGTGGTAGAATAAATTCAACCACACCTTTGTTTCGTCAAGAAATGGGAGAGCAACATCTGTCCGTGAAGTCCACAAAGCATTTGCATGTAATAGTTACATGACCTACAGGCATTGTCAAGCAAGTTAATGTTTCCGACATTTTCAGACTACTAAACAACCATTGATTTAGAACCACGGAGAGTTACTACAAGTCACAAAGAAAACTGGAGCTGCCTCCACTATTCCAAAACATTTCAACATCATCAAATCACCTATGCTTAGTTCAATACAGTGACAACTAAAAGGTACCAAAAACAATTTGTGGCTGTCCATGGTACTGGTGTGTGTGTGTTGTGTGTGTGTGTGTGGTGTGTGTGTGTGTGTGTGTGTGTGTGTGTGTGTGTGTGTGTGTGTGTGTGTGTGTGTGTGTGTGTGTGCGTGCGTGCGTGTAGAGAAACGAAAATTACATCCCACCAATGACATCCTCCTCTCTTGATTATGTCCATACACTACAAGCTTTTCATTTTGTTGTCCTAGGCTACCTGGCTTAAACGCTTTGCTCGCTAGCCTAACTTCCTTTCATAGGCAACTATGCGCCAGGCCAGCTAGTTAACATTAGCTTACTACATCTAGCCACATATTAACATCTATCCACCTGGGCCAGGGGCACAATGTATGAATTTATGGTTGGATCAGACTCACCGTTATAATCATTGGCCAGTATGGATAATTAAGTCCAAATCCCTATCTCCATCCATGGTTAATTAGTAAAGGGAGGATTTTAGCCATCTAGTCACCGGAGGACAACGACACAATAAGATGCAACAATTCAAGTTTTTTCTGTAAATTTTGTTCTGCTTTTGATGTGATGTGATTGGTGTGAAGCCAAATCCAAACTGGCTTCCTTTAACACTTTTTTTGGTGCGGCCAGGACCAATCACCGTTGAGCTCACTGAGTTTAGCTCAACACTGATTGGCTATTATTATTTTTTTTTTTTATTATCAAGGGACACCAAATGCTTGCTGTGTCCCTAGCATTCAATGCTACGGGCGGCAACAATGTTATACTATTTCTCTGACCAGACAGCATCAGATGATGGGCTACCTTATTGAGAAAGAGGGGTAGCTTGTTTCACTCGCACGGATGCTTTCTCCTGTGAGATACATTCAGCCCTTGTGAATTGAAGGAAAGTATGAAATACAGACAGACTATAAAGATAATTTTTGATGTCTTCACTTTTTTCCCCCGTATTGACTGACCTTCATATCTTAAAGTAATGATGGACTGTTCTTGACATAATATGGACTTGGTCTTTTACCAAATAGGGCTATCTTCTGTATACCACCTCTACCTTGTCACAACACAACTGATTTGCTCAAACGCATTAAGAAGGAAAGAAATTCCACAAATTAACAGGCACACCTGTTAATTGAAATACATTCCAGGTGACTACCTTGTGAAGCTGGTTGAGAGAATGCCAAGAGTGTGCAAAGCTGTCAAAGGCAACGGGTGGCTACTTTTTTTGCTTACTTCATGATTCCATATGTTATTTCATAGTGTTGATGTCTTGACTATTATTCTACAATGTAGAAAATAGTAAAAATAAAGAAAAACCCTGGAATGACTGGTACTGTATATATACATATATACATATACATATATTATTTTTTTAGGTGAATTTTGTAAAAACAAAATATTGTTAATCATGAGTACACGCCACTGAAAATGCATTATCCTCACGATTGCTGTAATGAAAGTGTCTGCCCTGCCCTGTGCCTGTTTCTCTGGGGCCTGCTGATGTGATGAGCGAGGCACTCTCCTCCCCCCAGCGCCTTGAAAAATGTGTTCTGATTGTATAACATTTCAAAATGCAATTGCGGGAAAAACAAGGCTTTGAAATCTTTATCTTCTTGTCCCCGTCGAAGAGAGGAGGGTCTGCATTTAATATGATTGTTTTTACATAACTATGGGAATTAAGTTTCACTTTTAATTCTTATAGGTAGGCAGTATTTCCCTGATATGACGTGTTTGGCTTATGTAAAGTCAGTGCTGCTGGAGCATAAATACCTGTACACAACAGGTTTGAGCTGATGATCTCCTCATTGTCACTGGTAAGTACATTTATTTACTGGCTATGCTTGTTTCTTGCTTTATGTCAAATTATACAAATGTGATCTGTAAAGTCATGTTGCTTACAGTTGATTGCATTGTTTATGGATTCTAGACAATTAAATGGATATGGCTCAATAGAATTGTTTATAACTTCAAAGAGTGTCTGGATAAGAGTGTCTGCTAAATGACTAACATTTTAAATGTAAAAGAGTGGTGCTAGAGAGGAGGATATACACAAACGAAAGATGTATTTGGTTAGACAACTGACACATGTGTAACCAGAAAGGGAATGGCACCATGAGCCATGATGGCACCGCAGCCATGATGGTTCCAAATCCAGGCTGGCGGGAAAGGAAGTAGCTAACCTTAACCTTAACCCTAATCCATTGAAATATGGGAAAATACTTAAAGGCTCTATTCAATCTGTAACGCTGAAGCTTTACAGATTCTGCAATAGAAATGTGAAGGTAATTTCGGATTGAGCCGACATATGCAGCGTTTACCGTGAATACAGTCTCTGCTAAAGAGGGAACATTGCCTTTAAATTTCAATCACGCTGTAAAGCTGGACTTCCTTGATGCAGATTGAATAGAGCCAGAGCCCTAACAGAAAAGAAAATCGGAGTACCTGTAGTTATTGGAATACTAGTCTCTAGTGACCAACAGTTAACATAAATGTATTTTGTTCTAGCAGGAGAAGGAACAGTCTCTTAATGTGACTGTCCAGTGTTTCCAGATTTCTATGAAATATGACCTATGTTAATTACAATAATTAATATAGTGAAATATTCTTCCTTCCTATTTTTTTTTATTTTGAACTATGTTGAAAAGCTGTAGACCACTGATTGGCCAGCTCATTCTCCTCAGGAGGATGACATCATCCTCTATGATGAAAGCAATCATTTTTGAGATGTAAGTTTGAGGTGGGGTTTTTGAAGTGTATTTTTCCCCCAATTTATGCTTTGGGCACAAATAAGAGTATAGGATGAGTCAACAACATTATTTGGGTATAATTTAACAGAATATTAACTTTTAAAAGTGAGATTTTCACTGGACGGTTACTTTAATGTCTGCACCATTGAGTTGTTTGAAAAAAAGCAGAAGAAAAAATAACAAAAAAATACATTAGGTTAGGCCTAGCTGAGAATGACATTTTATCTACATTGCAGCTTCAGTTGACAACATTAAGAAGCTCCTACAACACCTTGAAGAAAATAACACCATTTGCAGCTAAATCACGATGGTAATCTGTGGCAGTTCACCATTCAATATTCATGAATTTTCAGCGAGTTATTTAGATTTTCTGAATTTGCTTAAACTAATGTAAAAAACTAAAACTCTTCAAGTGAAAATTGTATAGTTGATGATGTATTGAGTTACACTAATGTTTATATGACTCTTCTCCTCTCCTTTTTGAGTGTCTCTGACTCACCTCTAGCCGAAAGGGAGCGAACAGGCTAGAGGTCGACTGGCATGGCCGATTAATTAGGGCCGATTTCAAGTTTTCATAACAATCGGTAATCGACCTTTTTGGATGCCGATTATGGCCGACTACATTGCAATCCACGAGGAGACTGCGTGGCAGGCTGACCACCTGTTACTCGAGTGCAGCATCAAAAGGACCTTGTGGCTGCAAGGAGCCAAGGTAAGTTGCTAGCTAGCATTAAACTTATCTTAGAAAAAAACAATCAATCTTAACATAATCACTAGTTAACTACACATGGTTGATGATATTACTAGGTTAACTATTTAACTATTAACTGTAGCTAGTTCGTAAAATGATGTAACGTTGACAGAATCTACCTGAGAATGTGTGTATTTTCATTAGCTTGGTTAAGTTATGCTTGCTAGCTATATTTGCTAGCTGAAAATAATTGTTATTCATGTCTCTGTTATTCATGTTTCTTCTACACAGTATCTAACAAAGATACATTGACAGGGGAGATCACCGTGAGGGCTGCCTGTCACAGGTCCATGAGGAAGAGTGAAAAGCCACACAGCATGAGAGTAGGGAAAGGTTATAGATAGCTACTAGGGACCTTGTTAAGGTACTAGGGACCTTGTTAAACATCTCCTGTGAGACACTGTCATCATGGTCAAAATGTGTTGGAGACAGTGTCAACGTTTAATCTTATCAGTAGATAGATATTGTAATGATACTCGTCTGGTGAAGGAGAAGAGGACCAAAATGCAGCGTGGTAAGTGTTCGTCATAATTTAATAGAAAACTGAACACTACACAAAATAACAACGAGGAGAAAACGAAACAGTTCTGCAAAGTGAACAGACACTACACAGAAAATAAACACCCACCAACCAAAATGGGGAAAACAGGCTACCTAAGTATGATTCTCAATCAGAGACAATGATCGACAGCTGCCTCTGATTGAGAACCATACCAGGCCAAACACAGAAATACAATAACATAGAAAAAAGAACATAGACTACCCACCCCAACTCACGCCCTGACCAACCTAACACAAAGACATAAAAAAGGAACTAAGGTCAGAACGTGACAGATATTAATGATGGGCCCCAATCCCAATTTAGAATTGCCCACTTAACAGGTTATTTGGTAAAGATCTGTTGACGCAGTGTTTGGTAATTGTGTTACTGAGACACATTGTATTCCTGTATAGTTAAATGAGCCCCTAGTTAAGAAGACTAGACACTACTATGTTTATTGTTATTTATGAGCCGCGTCATTCTTGTTTCTCACTTCAGTCACTTCACTTATCTTCACAGATGGTGTTAAAGCACTCCGTACCAGTGATAGTGGTCCAAAGCCACTGCTCCTGTGTTGCAGGAAGTGCTCTGTGCAATCATCTGGTGGCCCTTCTTTACCAGACAGCGCACTACTCTCAACTAAACATTCCTGCTGCACCACCAGTTCACAGCTGCACAGACTCGTTGGCACAAGACAGCGTTGGCACAAGCCAAGAACACTTGTGAGTCTATCAATATCCATAAAAAAATGCACCTGAAAAGTATTCAGCCTATGTAACAGTAAATCCTTGTTAATTAGGGTGTGAAGCCAGGTCCGGTTGATGGAATAGAGTTCCATAAACCTACTAACTCGTGTGCTGATGGAATAAGGTAAGTTGGAGGTTCCTAGAATGGAAACATTTTAGAAAACATTTTCTTGTGATTGTATCCAGATGATAATGACAAATGTTTGGGACAAAGACTGGGGGTAAATATATCATCTATAAATCTGTATATTTTAATTCATTTTATTTGAACTTTCAGGCTTGTGCTGTTTCTGGAAAAGTTACATGAGTCTTTGTCATAGTAATCTCTCCAACCCGATGTTAAGGTTTTAAAATGTTTTGCAGAAGTTCTCTCTACAAAGCACTCAATGGATACATGTCTGACATGGACCTTCTCTCCGTATCATAAACGTATGCCAACCTTTCTCCACTTACTGCCCCTCTTGTGACAAAATGGAAATGTCAGCTGACGTGCCCCTGGTTGAGTCCCTTTGGGTCAGTGCAAGCCGGCAGTGTTCTGTCCTATCAGCTTCCACAGCCA